>NC_048308.1:24991354-25291354 GCF_013100865.1 Trachemys scripta elegans
TCCACCCCTCCCCTTCCGGGGGGTGGAGCAAGCTTTGGCTGGCCCCGCCCACTCAGGCTGAGGGAAAGGCCCTTTACCCTCAGGTTCAGAGGGCAGCCACCCTGGCCCCCTACACAACCAGAATGGTCATTTCACCAGATGCTGTTGTGGTTCCTAGAGACCTCTTCCCCACCCTTCCTGAATAACTCAGTTCAACTCTAGTCTTCTTACTCTCAAGTTCCTTTATCTGGGAAACTGCAAAACTATGGTGACTTGATCACTGTATTCATATATATATATATATACACACACACAATATTCTCACAGCAAAACCACTGATCAAGTATTCTACAAATGGTTCCTTGGTAGTGCATTGAATCTGATGATGACAAATCTGTGCAGATCATCAGTTGTTGGTCTTATGGTGTGCCCTCTGGTGACTATACAAGCCAATTCTAGAGGTGCACATTTTGCTGCAGACGGTGCATGGGAAGTTCGCGGTCAGTGGATTGTGCGCTGCTGATGCTCTGTGACATCGTTCGCGTGCCTCTTGTAGACGCCGGCAGCGGTCTTCCTCAAAGGCGATGAAGGTATTTCTGACTGTTGCACGCCACTGTGTTCTGTCGCTGGCGGCGTCCTCGAGGTCCCTAGCTTTGATACTGCTGTAGTACAGATTGGCTTTGATGGTGTCCTTGTAACATTTCCGTGGACGACCTATATGCCTCATGCCCTGGGAGAGCTCACCATACAGAAGCTGGCGGGGGATTCCGTTGGCATCCGTGCGGCTGACATCACCGGTCCAATATAGCTTTGACTTCATGATCATCATTTTAATGCTTGTCATCTGGGTTCTCTCGAGGACCTCGAGATTGGGCACTTTGTCTTCATGATGTTGCGGAGGCAGCGCATGTGAAATGCTTCGAGCTGCTTGATGTGACGCCTATATATTGTCCATGTTTCGCACCCGTACAAAAGAGATGAAAGAACAACAGCTCTGTACACAAGCAGTTTTGTTGACATCTGGATGTTGTGGTGATTTAAAACTTTGACACGCAGACAGCCAGGTGCCTGGCTTGCTTTGGATATTCGTGCATTGATCTCATTATCCAGTGATCCATCACTGGATATGACACTACCCAGATATTTAAAGTTCTCCACTACTTTCAGCTGAGTGCCGTCGATGGAGATACTCAGGACAGAAGCATTTGATCCGGGTGCAGGGTGATGGAGAACGTCTGTCTTTCCGAGGCTGATAGTCCGAAAAGTTGCGAGGCCTCAGCAAACTTGTTGACAATGTGCTGAAGATCATTTTCAGTGTGAGCCATGAGGGCACAGATGTCAGCAAAGAATGCCTCAAGAAGGAGTTTCTGCACTGTCTTAGTCTTTACATTCAGGCAACGGAGGTCAAAAAGTGAACCATCATGCCGGTATTTCAAATATATACCTCGGTCCAGATCTTTCAGTGGATGGTTAAGGACACAAGCAAAGAACAGGTTAAATAGGACAGGAGCGAGAACACATCCTTGTTTCACACCGTTGGTGATGTTAAAGGGGGCTGATGTGGCTCCATCAGACAATACTTCGCCTGTCATGCTGTCATGAAAAAGGCGTACAATCTGGACAAATTTTCTTGGACAGCCAAGTCGTGTTAGAATGGTCCAAAGGGCTTCCCTGTTGATGGTATCAAATGCCTTTGTCAGATCTATGAAGATAGCATACAGGTGCATGTTCTGTTCAAGGCACTTCTCTTGTATTTGTCTGACAGCAAACATCATGTTGACTGTGCTCCGGCCAGGTCGAAAACCACATTGACTTTCAAGTAGATTTGCCTCGGAAATACTGGCTATTAGGTGGTTCAAGATGATGCGGGCGATGATCTTCCCTCCAACAGAGAGGAGGGATATGCCTCTATAGTTTCCATATTCTGCTTTGCTGCCTTTGTTCTTGAAAAGAGAGACAATAGTAGCATCGCAAAAGTCCTGTGGTATGTTTTCATCCTCCCAGATGTTGATGATCACGCTGTGGAACGCTGCTAGTGCTGCTGGACCTGCTGCTTTATATATCTCTGCTGGTATCCCATCTTTTCCAGGAGCTTTCCCTGAACTCATCTGGCTAACAGCTTTCTTAATCTCATCTATAGTGGGCGGAACGTCAAGATCTGTCAGAGCAGGTTGTTGTGGAATTTCATTAAGGACATTATTATTCACGGTTGATAGGCTATTGAGAAGGTTGCTAAAGTGTTCTCGCCATTTTTCGTTGATGCCTTCTTTATCTTTAATCAGCATTGTGTTGTCTAATGAGAGCAATGGGGTGGTCCTTGGTTTAAAGGGTCCATAGACAGTCTTAATAGCACTAAAGAACATCTTTAAGTTGTGGGTCTCAGCATAGGGCTCAATTTCTTTGGCTTTGCTCTCCCACCAGTTGTCTTGTATCTGACAGAGGTCTTTCTGTGTTTTGCTCTGAAGGTACTTGAAATTGTCCCGTTTAGAGACTGAGGAGGGGTCATTCTGCCATTCGATAAAGGCTTTTCTCTTTACCTCCAATGCTGAGCATATTTCTTCTTGGTTCTCATCAAACCAATCCTGATGTGTTCTTTTCTTTGGTCCAAGAGATGTTATTGCTGTGTCAGTCACTATCTGCTTGAACTGGCCCCACTTTTCGGTTACAGTACCGATCAGTTGTCCGTGGGATGTCAGTTTGTCATCAAGACTCTTCTGGAATTTGTTGAAACATTGAGCATCCTTCAGTTTGGCTATATTGAAAGCAGGTTGCACATGCTTAGGGCGTTTGTGCCAAGAAGGAACGATGTAGAGTTGAAGAGACAGCCTGACTAATCTGTGATCTGTCCAGCACTCTGCGCCTCGCATTACTCTGGTAAACAGTACGACTTGGATCTCTCGCCTTCTAACAATGGCATAATCGATCAGATGCCACTGTTTGGCCCTAGGTTGCATCCATGTCGTTTTGTATTTGTCTGCTTGTCGGAACAGTGTGTTGGTAATGGTCAGGTCATTTTCAGAACAAAGACTCAAATGAAGTAGTCCATTACTGTTCATTTTGCCTACACCATGTGGCCCAATTACTCCTTTCCAGTTCTCGCTGTCAGCCCCGACTCGGGCATTGAAATCTCCAAATAGGAGTAGTTTATCTGTTACAGGTGTGGCCTTGATCAGTCTGTCGAGATCTTCATAGAATTGTTCCTTTGGGTTGTCAGAGCATGTTAAAGTGGGTGCATATGCACTGATGATGGTGACATGACGTTTGGCATTTAGTGGGAAGCGCAGCTTCAGCAATCTTTCATTGATACCCACTGGAAGGTCTGGGAGTTGATGCATCAATAAAGTTTTTATTGCCAGACCAACTCCATGTATTCTATCCTCTGTCTCAATCTTACCCTTCCAGAAGAAGGTGTAACCACCTCCTGGTTCACTCAAGAAACCTTCCCCAGGCAATCTTGTTTCACTTAATGCCGCTATATCGATGTTATAATGGACTAGTTCTCAATGTTATAATGTGGACTGTCCTTCTCTCAGGTCTTGCAACAGCTTCTCGATCCATGAGGGTACGAACATTCCATACACCAATGGTAAGTTTTCTCAATTTTTTCTTTTGGTTTCGGCTGCAGATTGGGTTGAACTGCCAGCCGTGGCTTGCTGGCCAGTTGTTGTAGGGCAGGCAATTTTTAGGTCAACTTTTCTAGGCCCCTCCCTTACTAAGGTGAGCAGTGCTGTCCTGAAGAGGGCTGTTCAGACGCCTGGGATGCTGCCGGGCAACTCTGCTGCCCCAAGTACATAGCTGGACGACCACCTATCCACAGGCTGCCTGCGTGCAGGATTGGGACTACGACTCCCAGTGGTAACCTCCATCTGTCGCTTTGCCCCTCCCCCATCGCCGCAGGAGTTGGGTAGTATTATGATGATGATGTTTGATGATTTACACAGGACCTGTGTGTGAAAGCTTTTGAGTGGTAGATCTGTTGCACAGGAGCAATCCCACTCTCTTGACCTTAGAAGCCAGACCCCAATGGTACGAAAAATCTTCACGACTGGTAACTTCTTTGGTTGCAGTGGATGGCCTTGACGTCTTTCGTGCCTCGTCAAGTCCTTTGCTTTCCACAAAGCTTTGCAGAACCGCCTTCTTGGCTGTTGGATCTTAGTGATCTCTTTCGCCCAATCCGCCGGAGCTGACATCGCATGCAGGGTAGGCATATCCCAAATTCACTGAGGGTTTGAGTCCCATCAGTTACACTCACCTGGTTTGGCCGGCCTGTCAAAGCCGTTGCCCGGGGTGTGGCCGCTGCGCACGCTGCAGCTACTTGGAACCACAGGTGAGAGCTGAGTGACAGGTGGGGACCAAAGTGGATGGATTACCCCCAAAGGGTACGACAAGTCCCCCCATCAGAGGTACTACCCCTCTCTGGCCACCCCATACATGCATGGTTAATTACATAGTAATTGGTGTGTGTGTGTGTGTGTGTGTGTGTGTGTGTGTGTGTGTGTGTGTGTGTGTATGTATGTATGTATATATACAATGGATTCACACTGGTGTGGCTCTTTTGGGTAATGTTGATCATTAATTTGACTCCTGAACAACTGAGCTCCGAGTATCATTGCTACATATTTTGGGATTGACTTGGTTATTTTGTAGGAACCATGATCTGTCCATGTACAACATACTATTTACCACATCTCACATTCCAGGCTTACCTTATCCATTGTAAATGGTTCCTTGGGTGTTCCCCCTTACCTTAGCTAGTGCAACAGACTTTATTTCTTAGCCTACTGATCCATTTTCCTATGTTAGTTAGCACAGACATTCTGTTTCCAACCTGCTGTTCCATTTACCTCCTTAGACCTGACTGCCAAGAAATGAGGCCTCACCCATGTCTAATTACTCATGTCAAGCCAGGCCTACGTTCCACTGCTTTTGTTTTTTGTTTTTATATTCACAGTCATTTAATTTGCATTATGTTCCTGTCTTTTTGTGCTTTCCTTTTTAAGTTCACTACCTAGCAATGCATTTTAAAGCCACAGTAGTTGTAATTATTTGAAACACCATCAATACTAGGTTCAGAGTACAAACTGAGGGTGCAAACTTACCCCCCTATAGTATAGCCCACGAGGGTGCAATTCTACATTATTAGCTTACTCTGCCTTTAAAGCTTCCTTTTGTAATTTTAACTTTGCTTTTATTTTAATTACGTGATAAAAATTGCTACAAAATATAAAAATATTTCTATTCATTACCACAGGAAATTTAGGTGTGAAACAGAATGTAGGAAAATTAAAATAACATTCCCTGAGTCCATACCAGAAGTGGTCCTCTTCAGCCACCACACAATATTTGTCATTACCAGTATAGGCTATTTCTATTTTACTACTGTCCCATACTGTGCAATTTGGAGACTGTTTTCCCCAGAGTGAACCCACATGCCTGCAACTCTGTCTGCAAGACGTTACTCCTGCTCATGTAAGTGTTCCCCAGGTGCAAACAGCAGTACAAATCTGGGGCTTCAGGCTGCTTTTACTTTGTATACCATGTGTAGTATGTGGGGGATACATGTTGTTATTATTAGAATTCATTGACTTAATTTCATACATCTTTAAAAGCAATTACAACATTTATGTATATTATATTTAGTTAACAAATCTTTATTAACGAGTCCTTGGTTTTGCTTGTTCAATAGACACAGGCTTACAAAGATAGGCCTGCAGACTCACCTTCTATATTTCATACTTGAGATTTTGGGATCCAATTTTCAGGATACATAACACATCTGTTAATAATCTGAACAAAATAACTCCTGCATTCATCAGTTTGTAGTGATAAAATGCCTTCTTAACAGCTTTGAGAGCAAAGCTTTGGTGGGTGAAATTGGTACAATCATTAGAAATATAGGGAGGTTAAATAATTTTAATGGAAAAAAAAATAGAACATAAAGTTCTAAAGATAAAAAATTAGCTTCCTGAAGGAAAAGTAAACAGACAAATAATATTGTACTAGATCAGGGTATTCTATATATAATTTGAAAATTAGGTATGCACAGCTCATCAAACTTAAACACCTACTAGACTATTAAGAGTTGAAGATAGTGCTAATCTATCATTCTAAAAGTAATTTTCTTTAGATTTCCAATATGGTTTCAGATCTGACCCATAACCTTGCTATCACAAAGTACTGATGAGCTCCAGACGAGCATGGCAACATGATTTCTTGGTGACTTGCCAGAGTGTTATTAATTTATAAGGAGTAATTCAGTTAGCAGAACTAATTTATTTCTAACTTATTGACTATAAATATACTTCACCCAGCTGCTCCTTGGATGAGGCATGCCACTAGTTAATAGAAGAAGTTTTCTCAGGACCTCATGCTTTCTGTATGATATATTTGTGAACAGAGGGTTAAAATCTCAGTGAGTTTAATCTCAGAATTACTTTGGAATTCTTCCATCAAAAGGGGGAGGGCAGATGAGGATATTTGCCTTTCCACCCAACGGAAGAAGTCTGGGTTTCGCCCCCTAGACATGGGTGTATCTTAAAATCCACTAGGGTAAGAGCCTTTTGCATGGTTCCTACCTGCCTTTGCATAGTTTACCAGTCCCTCCCCATTCCCTGCCTCCCAGCAGTCTCTAGACAACATAACCTCTGCAAGTGCCATGATGGTAGCCCCCTGCCCCAAAAAACCCCCTGTATCTGCCTCAGAACTCACCTGTGGGATCCCTGGTATAAAAAGGAATCCTGCCTGTGTCTGCAGAGTCTGTCTGCAGTAACTTGCTCTTGTTTGCCCCTTTAGCACTGGGGTTAGGGAGCTGCATTCCCCACTACAGGTCTCCTTCCACCTTTGCACCCATTGTAGACCTGCAGTTCTGGATCTCTGTGGAGATCCCACAGAGGACTGTCTGCTGAGTTGGAGTTAGGAGAATTATTCATGGACTGGCTCTCCCATATCCATGCCTTCCGCAGCCATATCATTAGGTTTTGGCTTCGCTCTGCTCATGGAAACAAAGGGAACATGAGGCCCTTAGTTTTAAAATGCCTCTATGGAATTAGATCATAAGAACTGCTGTAGTTAGATATGGGAAAGACCTGTTATATCAATCATGTCCTTCTCTGTGCAATTACAGGATATAAGCTCCCAATAGATGACATTAGATAATTAAATAACATGCTTTACTCACATAAAAGCTGCCATGCTTTCTCCCCCAATTCCCTCCCACCTACGCATAAAATTGCCTCTTTTCTGTTATGTGGAAAGGGATTAAAGGAAGGTTAGGCCTGCACTGGTTAGGCCTCAACTGGAGTATTGTGTCCAGTTCTGGGCACCACATTTAAAGAAAGATGTGGAGAAATTGGAGAGGATCCAGAGAAGAGCATCAAGAATTATTAAGGTCTTGAGAACATGATCTATGAAGGAAGGCTGAAAGAATTGGGTTTGTTTAGTTTGGAAAAGAGAAGACTGAGAGGGGACATGATAGCAGTTTTCAGGTATCTAAAAGGGTGTCATAAGGAGGAGGGAGAAAACTTGTTCACCTTACCTTCTATGGATAGAACAAGAAGCAATGGGCTTAAACTGCAGCAAAGGAGGCTTAGGTTGGACATTAGGAAAAAGTTCCTAACTGTCAGGGTGGTTAAACACTGGAATAAACTGCCTAGGGAGGTTGTGGAATCTCCATCTCTGGAGATATTTAAGAGTAGGTTAGATAAATGTCTATCCAGGATGGTCTAGACAGTATTTGATCTTGCCATGAGGGCCGGGCACTGGACTCGATGACCTCTCGAGGTCCCTTCCAGTCCTAGAATCTATGAATCTATGAATAAGGTATCACAATGTATCAGCTCATTGTGGACCGGCACAAAGTCCATCTTGACAACCGCTCTGTGGGTGGGATTAATCTTGGAAGCATCTTCAGAAAGCCCAAGTATTAGGAGAGAATGAACCTACAATTCATTCTTCTCTCACCTTCTCTGTCCCTTTCAGATCAGGGTTGCGGAGGTACGGTGGTCTGGGGAAGCACTACTTGTACTTTACTTCTTCTGTGGTCAGAAGACATGTCTTCAGGGCTGTCACTCTAGTAGTTTTCACTACCACCCTACATTTACAATGAATTTATATTACATAGATTGGTGGTTGATATTAGTAACATACATATATTGTACTGCATCAAGTGTACTTTATATCAATAACTGTGTCATACTGCAGTAAAATCAATGCATACCTATGTGGAACACCAAGCACTGTGGATGTTCGTGTTCATATGGCTTATGACATTGTCTTGATTTTCCTCTGTGCTTTTAAAATATATTTTTTTAAATGTCACTCCCCCTCTTCTCTCGCATCCTCTGCTTCGAAATACAAAGGCTTTCAGGCTCATTTAGAGAGAAGTAAAGCATTCACCATATCCTGCAGTCAATAAGGCTGTCAATGACTACGCTTTTTGCATACCAAAAATTCATGCTTTGAGCAACACAGGGACAAGAGAGCAATTTCTGTCAAAGTTCATCCCCAGCTAGCTTTTCATTTCCCTCATTCCTTACAAAGACTGTGTATGATATGATATGATAGATGCAGCACTTGTACTATATTTAACTCAATTATAATTGTTGTTATTATTAATTATTATTATTATTAGCCTTAATAGTGCTCTCTCTGCCTCTGATGACTATAACTGGCTGAATATCACCAAGGGGTGGGAACATAGCTAAACTGCATGCTGATATTATAACCTTCCTCCTTTTTCTCTCCCTGTCTATCACCTGCACTCATTGAGTTCTAAAATGTGCCAGAAGGCTGCTCCTATATTAATATTTATCTAGAGCCACAGATCTGCATGAGATGTTACAAAGAAATAAAAGGCCAAGATATTTGTTGCCAGGAGCTAACTATCTACCTTATCTAGAAAACATAATAAAAGGACCGAACCCACAGAGGGTATGGAAGGTGGGAAAGAAGTGGAGCAGATGAGCTCCAGCCAACAATGCAAAGAGAAATGATACTATAGGTCCTACACATTTTGAAAGATTGTGAAGTAGCAGACTGTTCCAAGCATAGTGGGCTGCCTGGTAGATGACCAAAAAACAAAGAGTGGAAGAAGAATACAAATGGAGTTGTGAGTTAGATGATTTGTGTGGAGGAATAGGAGTAAGAATGGGAGCAGGCAGAAATGAGACCAGAGATATAGGCAGGATTAGAGATGTTCCAAGCCTTGAAGAAGAGGACCAGAACCTTGAACATGATGCGAAAGGGAAGTGGGAACACATGAAAAAATGTGAACAGGGGAGGCACATGGTCAGCGTGACAGGAGAGACAGATTAGTTTTTCAGCTATGTTTTGAATAGACTGAAATGGAATAAGAAGATCAGCAGGAGAGCCAGAGAGGAGGAGGAGGTTATAGTAATCAAGGCAGGCAGTAACCTGGGATTTACTATTCAGGATAGAGAAGAAAGGACAGGTTTTAGAGATGGTTTTAGAGATACTATAAAAGAACTAACAAATGTTGACAATTGTGTGGATTTAGAGGGAGAAGAAGAGAATGGGGTTGAATGTGGGGCCTCGTATTTGAGCCTGCGTGATGGGGAAGATAGTAAAATTAGCAGCAGCGAAGGAAACGGACAACGAAGAGGGAGTTTGTGGATAGAAGTAGGAAAGGAATAGAGTGAATGTCCTCATATTGCACATGGAAAAATTGAGGCATTAAGAGGTGAATAGAATGGGGCTAATACATTCCATCTCATGGTGATGGTGTTAGGATTAATTACTATTTGTAATGTGCTTTGAAGCTGAAAAGTTTAGTGCTGAATATTTACTATGCCATTGGAGCAGGATGAAAAGTTCATCAACAGCTTTTCCTATTTTTCACCAAAATGTGAAACTTCAATGCTTTTTTAAATTTCAAAATTTGAAAAATTTTGACCAGTCCTATTTTTACTATGATCACAGTCCATTCTTTGTGTGAGTAGACAGAGGAAATAAATGCCCCACTTATTAGGTCAGATGATTATTATAATCACGCCTCTGTGAATGTTAGCATGACTGTTGCCATTATTTCCAGTGTTTGTCATCGGAATATAGCATCATCTGTTAAATTTGCAAAACTAAGTGTTGTGTTTTGCTTCAACTCCTAAATACCTATCAGCCAGATTTACAAAATGAAGAGTCTCTGCTTTTCATATCACATACTTATTTTTGAGGTTTGAGTTTGCTTTTTCAGAAGAAAAACCAGCAATCATCTCTTGCTAAACCACTGGTTGAAGAAAATTGATTTTTTTAACAGAGAGCCATACCTAAAGAATTATAATGTACAGTGTAACAATAATAATATCCTGGGGAGTCAATGAGACCCATTGTGAACTATGCAATTTTAAACAATGATTTCCTTTGTTTCCAGAATACTTATTTTTTATAGTTCTCACTTTAATCTACAGTCAGTATTTTTTTAAAGGGTGACTGCAAATTTGAATGACTGAAACTGGTTTTGCATAATGATTTACATGTGTATCTTTCAAGGGCACTCTGATAAAGGGAACTATCTCATGAGGAATGAACAGAAGTCAGAATCCTGAAACACAGCTTTGTATTCTTGAAAACCAATCATCCTATGAAATGGAGGAAAGTGGGCTATTTTGAAATATGATCACTTTCCCAATTAATACTCATTTTTGATGAAATGGGAATAAGTACAATTGCTGTTTCATAAAAAGAATATTTGAGTTTTTGTACTAGATAAACACAGAGTTAGGGCCCAATTCTGTCACCCTTACTCACACTCAGTAGTACTTCACTTCTTGAGTATTCCCAATGGATGAATGAGTGGGACAGAATCTGGCACATAATCATTCTTGTATATATGGCAGTGAAAATTAAAATAAGTATATGTGAAATATGGAAACTGTGAGCCATCATGCAGAGTTCAGCAAAGGATAACAGCATGTCCAAATAAAAAATAAACTACTTTGGGGCAGGCATGCAAAGTGAGGGCAGTCATCACTATGAAGGGTGGGGATCACAGGGCTGCTAGACTAGGTAGGGAGCATTGCTGGTGGGGCCAAGACTAAACTCGCTGGCAGTATGGGGACAGCACTGGAGGAAACCTGCACAGTACTGTGTTTCAAAGTGTAGCACTTCCTCCCCAGAATTCTGTCGGCGTCTTTCTTCTGTAGCTAGACTGCCTCCCGCTACTGGTGAGGCTCACTGCCACACACACCTGCTGTGAAAGTGCTCACTATCACAGTTATCGGGCTCAGGCACAGAACCTCTGACCTCTCCTGTTCTCTCTGAGTGCAACCCACATAGGTCTCAGGCCTCGAGCTGTCACTTGTCTCTCAGGGTAGAATCTTGCGATTCTCCCACTCTTTGGTCCCTGGTCTGCAGTCCCTTGTGTCTCAAGCTTGATTTACCTTAGCAGGTCTGACTTATGTCCAGATTGTGAAGTAGTATTCCTTCCAGGGCAATGACAGTGGTAACCAGTGACAAAACAGCCTCCTAAAAGTAAAGTATTTATTTATAACAAAAGCATTTCAGAGAAGAAAAACTAACCTAAAAATAATAAAATAGACTAGTAGGTATTTAGCTATCTTCCACATGGGGACCCTAGTAGGACTAGCTCCCTATAGATTTTCTGCAAAGCCTTTCTCTGCGTCTGCTGTCTGCTTGTCAAAGCTCAGTGACAGCTCTCTGGACAAGCTCCTGGTGACTCACCTTCCTTTGCAGGAAGCAAGCCACTTTTTACATGTTTATAGCCTTTTGATCTAGTAACTCCCAGCTTTGGCTAAACAAGATTTGCAATTGATGGAAACAAGAGATAGTATCCTTGAAGTCACCAGCTTGGTCCATTGTCTTTCAAGTGTGTGCTTGGGTTTTCTTATCTAGGAAGCCATTGTGTTGCCTTCATGCATAGACCCTGTTGAATTAGAGCATTATAGGCATCTAATTACACTATCCCCAATATGTTAGATCAATACAATCACACAGAAATTCTAATAAACCAATATACAGTAACTTCCCTTCATTGACTGGTCATCTACAGTGTTCATAAAATTATTGTATCTCTGCATTTATAACATTACATACCAACTCTGTTTCATATCCACTAATACCAAACCTAGTGAGCTCTTAAAATATAAATGTGTATATGTATATACCCATGCAAAACTGTCATTTAATTTACCAGCCAAGGCATAAAAATCTACTCACATGCCCTTTACCATGATGATAGTGATGTTGTTATGGCGGTTGTCACCAGGTGGTACTGTTACTTATAGACTCTAAAGTTCTCTCAAGCAAGTTTTTAGTTTTGGGAGGAATGCTTGTGCTTTTGTAATACAGGATTCTGGATAGAAGGAGCTGTGACCAAAGAAAAGTTTGCTTTCTGCCTTGGAATTTGATTAGAGTAAATTCTGAGGCAGAGTTGCTTCCTGGGAACTAGGCATTTGTGTTATTTTTATTAATTGTTTCTATTATCATAGCACCTAGGAGCCCTAGTCATGGATCAGGGCCCCATTGTGCTAGGTGCTGTACAAACATAGGACAAAAAGACATTTCCTGCCCCAGAGAGCTTGTATTAGGCTGAGATTCCTGAAATAAGGGGTTATCTGTATGATGTTTGTGTCCAGCTCTGTTTCAAAACTGGTATATATGTTTAAATATAAAAGTTACACTTAGAATATATCCAGATTCCTCATTGCTAATACCTCCTGCACTGGGAAGCCAACCTGCAAGGCCTTGACATCTGCTATTGTTCAGCAGAGGTGTGATGCTGATATCAGAATTGGGACACCGATGGCAGAGGAAGGGACAATAATTCACTTGACTATCAAAAGATTGCTCTTTTTGGGTGAGTGAAATTTTGCATGGCAGTACTCCCTGTAGCATCTTTTCCAATGCTGCGGAGGTGCTCAGGTCTTCCTCCCAGTCAGTATAACCTCAGTTCGCCTCAGATATATCTAAATCAATTGACTAGGGCAACCTTCTTTCCATTATCATGAATCCTTTTTTAAATAGACGTCACTTAAGAATCTGCAGCTTTTTTGTCCCCTAATTCTGCAGCTCTGCTCATCTACTCTAATCTCAGCAATACTGACACAGAGTCAGTCAAGTTGCACATAAATGCTCTCATTAAATAGGTAGAAGTGAACGTAATCATTGACTTTATTGGGTGAGTTGAGTATTTCTTTTGACACAGCTGCATTCCCAGCAGAATAACAGGGGAAAGAGGTGACTCCTCAGTCACTTCTGGGAGCTGTGGTGAATTACTGGAATGATAATTGTTTGATTCAGAATGCCCTGAGGATTAATTATCCAGGCTCTGGTCAATACAAAGAGGAAAGAGAAACTACACCACCTCATGTTACATTTGATGGTATTATTGACTTTGCCCTTACCTCACTCTGGCTGACAAGCTCCTGTTGCATATACCATCCTATGTCCCATGGAAGTTATATTAAATTTTGATGGTGGGGCTCACCTACATTTCAGGTGTATTCACCTCCTTGCTACCTCTTTGTCTAAATTTCCCTCCTTACGTTTTTTGTTGCTATAGTCATTGTTAAATCCATAAAGTCCCCACTGTCTTCCAAGAACTTCCAAGAATGATAAGGGAAAAAAGAAATGTTGTTATAGTTGTGTTGATCCCAGGATATTAGAGAGACAAGATGGGCGAGATAATGTCTTTTATTGGACCAACTTCTATTGGTGAGAGAGACAAGCTTTAAGCTTACACAGAGCTCTTCTCCAGGTGTAGGAAGCATCTCTCTCACCAAGTTGGTCCAATAAAAGATATTATCTCACCCACCTCATCTGTCAGAGAAAATAAATGTTCATTTATAGTTTCCTCCAGGTCCCCAAACTGAAAAGAAAATGAGTCTCTGAATTAGAGATGTCAATGTTGCCACATAAGTAGAATATTTTATTCCACAGCACTTTGAGAGTTACACCTGAGATGCCAACCAATACTCCCTCCTAACCTCACTATAATTAGAGCCAACTTTGAGGGCCTGTGAAACATGCAGCCCAGTTGAGGGGCCCTGCCACATTTCCGATACATGAGGAGCTTTCATTCATGCCCTTTCATTCAAGAGTATTTTTATTTTAAATGGAAGCCAAAACAAAGAAAGAAAAAACAAATGTCTCTGTGGCAGAGCACAGTGAAATTTTCTCCCTGGATAAGAGCCTCCATCTTGAATTGCCTCGCAGTATTGCCCCTTAACTAGACAAGCAGGGAGATTCCTTGGTGAAGGCCATTGAAGTAAATGGAAGTATTGCTACTAACTACAATAAACCTTCTGTTTAAAGGTTCTGTATACAGAAAATAGAATAAAAAATTTCTCCTACTGTATATATCCACAATCCCAATCCTGCAGGATGGTCCAAAATTTACACTGGGACTGTAGTGTCTGTTGCTATGGAGTGGATGGGCTGGTGCTCTGTAATTATGCCTTATTTGTCCCAGTTCTCATAGTTACCATATTAGAAGCTAGGAAAGGGAAACTCTGCTGATTCCCTCTATAATATTGAAAGGGGAAGAAATCTACCATCCTATCTCCCTCCCAGTAATGACAAAGGAATGGGAAAGGACACATGGAGAAAGTTATATAAAAGAGAATAAGGCAGGAAAAAAGCAAGGGAAACCAGAGGGATTTCTGGGGAGTAGAGGTGTTTAAGGGGCTTGCCAAAAATTACCAAAAGAGGCCCCAAATCCTGAAGCCGTCCCTGATTGTAACTCAGTGGGATGAAATTCAGCTTCTGAAAACTTGTGGTAGCAAAAGGAATCATCTATGAATTATGTGTAGCTCTTCCCAGCCCCTGCCTTTCTCTGCTGTGATTCAATTTCATCTTCCCTGAGCGACTGAGGTAATTCTTGGATCAATTGCTTAGTGGCCAAAATTCATTTATGTACTTCACATGCAAAACTTGTATCATTATTATTATAGTAACACTTAGGCCTCAGCTAAGACAGGGGCTCCACTGGTCTAAGCACTGTGCAAACACATAGTAAGAGACGGTTCCTGCCCTGAAGAGTTTACAGACTAAATAGACAAGACAAAGAGGAAACACCAGCACAGAGGGAAGCAGTGATGTGCCCAAAGTCACACAGCAAGTCAGTGGCAAAGCCAGGAATAAACTCTGGATCTTCTCATTCCCTGTTCAGTGTCTTATCCACTAGACTATATGGATTCTCTAAACTGTTCACTTAGCTTTATGTTTAAATTTTCTTGTTTAAGTGAAACCTCAAGTGCAGGAACATTGTGCAAAGATTGAAATTTCCCTTTTGACAGAGGAAACGGAGCAAGAAAATAGATAGCAGAACAGAGACAATTATCCAAGGACTGTAGTTATGGTGAATTATTGACAGAAATGCTGAGACAGATGTATCATAAATGATTGAATACAAAGAATAGTATTTATTATTAGAATTAGACTTAACATTTTTAAAATACTCTCAAGCTGGCTGAGGCCACAGAGCCTACAAAACAAAATGTACATGACTTGGAAGGACAAGCTGAGGGAGTTTTCCATGTGGGGAATACCAGACATTATACATAAAATCTTGGAGCAATGTGGAAAGTAAATGTAAACTGCTAGCCAGGCTTTTCTGCATGGAGTCAAACACAATGAGAACTACCATCTGGGTGGAATAAATAGAGCACATTAGGGTAATGTGCCAAGCCAACAAAAACAAAACAGGAGGTAATGCAAGTCATGACTAAAAAGTGATGGAAGCAGCCAGGCTGGCGGGAAGATGATGATGCATATGTGTATAGGAGGACAGCAATAAGAACAAGGATGGAAAAGTAACTTAGAATGCTGAGTGACAGAACAAGATTATATCTATATCTGTCAACCTAGCTACCTTTATCTCCACTGTATTTATAATACACCATTAATCTAGTAGTTTGGTGCCAAATAGAAAATTAAGTGTAATGTTACTCTTCTCTGCAAAGAACATAGGAATTAACAGTAGTCCATCTAGTCCAATGTCCTGTCTCTGACAGTGGCCAGTCCCAGATGCTTCAGAGGAAGCTGTAAAAAACTTCCTAGCCGAGGGAATAAACTGAGTACAGAGGAAGTTTAACACCTCAGTTAGAGTCTGGCTAATGCTTTGAAGGGTGGGGGTTTTATCACTTAAAAATATTCTCTAATGTAACTGTGAATGTTCTCGTTATTCTAATCAGACATGCCAAACTTGTGAAAAAAATACAGAAATTGAGCTTGTTTTTGGCTTAATTGACTTGTGAGTTGCTTGTTGGCTAGTTTTTGGCTTGTAGCTTGTTTGGCTTGTAGCTTGTTGTACGTTGTTGCTTCTTTTTTTCGATCAGCTCCCGGCAAGGGGGGGGCAAGCAGGGACAAGGGGAGGACAGAGTCAGGGGTGTACAGCAAGCCCACCACAGTCCCAGATTGCATGCCGGGGGGATCTAGTCACATAGAATGTTGGGGTTCTTAGGGATTGGCTTGTTTTGCCTTGTTTTGGGATTAGTTTGATTTTTGTCTTATTGTGAAAGTCGTGGTGCTTATTTACCACGTGAAAGTTGGCAACTGTGATTCTAATCCTTTTTTTAATCTTGAATCTGGCTTCAAGAAATGAGTTCCACAGGCTAATTATACATTGGGTATAAAAACTATTTGATTTTATCCATTTTAAATGGTTTACCTCCTAATTCCATTGAATTGTCCTGTTTTTCTGTATGAGAGACTATATAGGTGCTTGAGCCTAATTTTACCATTCCTTATTTTTATACCTATATATCCTCTCATTAGTTTCTTTTTTAATCAGTCTCCGTCATTTTAGTATCTCTTTATACCTGAGTTTTTCTATGTCATAAGGTGATCAAAATTGAACATTGTGTGTGTTCAGTGTTAGATTGTGTAAGCTCTTTGAGGCAGTTTGTTCTGTCTTTGTAGCACCTACCACAATCGGGTCCTGTTCCATGACTAGGGCTCCTAGACATTACCACAGTACAAATACTAAATAACAATAACCAATGACAGGTTTCAGAGTAGCAGCCATGTTAGTCTGTATCCGCAAAAAGAACAGGAGTACTTGTGGCACCTTAGAGACTAACAAATTTATTAGAGCATAAGCTTTCGTGGGCTACAGCCCACTTCTTCGGATGCATATAGAATGGAACATATATTGAGGAGATATATATACACACATACAGAGAGCATGAACAGGTGGGAGTTGTCTTACCAACTCTGAGAGGCCAATTAAGTAAGAGAAAAAAACTTTTGAAGTGATAATCAAGCTAGCCCAGTACAGACAGTTTGATAAGTGTGAGAATACTTATAAGGAGAGATAGATGTTTGTAATGGCTTAGCCATTCCCAGTCCTTATTCAAGCCTAAGTTGATTGTATCTAGTTTGCATATCAATTCCAGCTCAGCAGTCTCTCGTTGGAGTCTGTTTTTGAAGCTTTTCTGTTGTAAAATAGCCACCCGCAGGTCTGTCACTGAATGACCAGACAGGTTAAAGTGTTCTCCCACTGGTTTTTGAGAATTATGATTCCTGATGTCAGATTTGTGTCCATTAATTCTTTTGCGTAGAGACTGTCTGGTTTGGCCAATGTACATGGCAGAGGGACATTGCTGGCACATGATGGCATATATCACATTGGTAGATGTGCAGGTGAACGAGCCCCTGATGGTATGGCTGATGTGATTAGGTCCTATGATGATGTCACTTGAATAGATATATGGACAGAATTGGCATCGGGCTTTGTTGCAAGAATAGGTTCCTGGGTCAGTGTTTTTGTTCAGTGATGTGTGGTTGCTGGTGAGTATTTGCTTCAGGTTGGGGGGTTGTCTGTAAGCGAGGACATGTCTGTCTCCCAAGATCTGTGAGAGTGAGGGATCATCTTTCAGGATAGGTTGTAGATCTTTGATGATGCGCTGTAGAGGTTTTAGTTGGGGGTTGAAGGTGACAGCTAGTGGTGTTCTCTTATTTTCTTTGTTGGACCTGTCTTGTAGGAGGTGACTTCTGGGTACTTGTCTGTTTCTGTCAATCTGTTTATTCACTTCAACAGGTGGGTATTGTAGTTTTAAGAATGCTTGATAGAGATCTTGTAGGTGCTTGTCTCTGTCTGAGGGACTGGAGCAAATGTGGTTGTATGTTAGAGCTTGGCTGTAGACAATGGATCGTCTGGGGTGTCCTGGATGGAAGCTGGAGGCATGTAGGTAAGTATAGCGGTCAGTAGGTTTCCGGTATAGGGTGGTATTTATGTGACCATTGCTTATTAGCACAGTAGTGTCCAGGAAAAGGACCGCTTGTGTGGATTGATCTAGGCTGAGGTTGATGCTGGGATGGAAATTATTGAAACCATGGTGGAATTCCTCAAGGGCTTCTTTTCCATGGGTCCAGATGACGAAGATGTCATCAATGTAGCACAAGTAGAGTAGGGGCGTTAGGGGACAAGAGCTAAGGAAGCGTTGTTCTAAGTCATCCATAAAAATGTTGGCATGCTGTGGGGCCATGCGGGTACCCATAGTAGTGCTGCTGACTTGAAGGTATATATTGTCCCCAAATGTGAAATAGTTGTGGGTGAGGACATATTTTCAGTATTATTTTCCATCCCTCTCCTTATACATCCTAACTGTTTGACTTTTGGACAGTTATTGCATATTGAATGGAGGCTTTAATTGTGCTGATACCCAGGTCTTTTTTCTAAGTGATTACAGATAATTTAGAACCCAGCAATGTGTCCTAATATGAAGAGTTCCAATTGTTCCCTGCAGTGCGCATTTATCAAGGTTCTCTTTCATCTGGCATTGAGCTACCCGTATGCCTAGCTCTGGTAAGTCCTTCTGAAGTCTCTCACAGTCTGCTCTTTGATTCTGTTCTCAGATAGTTCATCTCATTAGACTCACTGGAATATTTTAGGTGTTGTGCCATTTCCCCACCCCATGACCTAATCTCTCCTTCCCGTATATGGCCGTGTTTAGTATTCCATTTAATTTTTGACATCCCGCCAGTTTCCAGTAATGTCTGTTTTTAAAAATCTTGGTCTTGAAATAATTAAGCTTGGCTTCATTCTGATCTCAGCAGTATAGTTTGTTCAGTACCAATAATAGTCTGGCCCTCATTCCTGAGTATTTTATCTTTGGCTCCATCAAGCACGTTGTTTCAATGTGAGCATCTTCACTGTCCAAGGCTGTGTGTGGGCTACTGCTGGTTGCCCTCTTTCTCCTGCATACTTGCATATGAAAAATCCTATATAAAGTCAGGCCTTTATCCTATCAAATCTCATTGTCTTCTGGGTTGCAAATTGGGAAAATATGGTATTGTCTCTCCCCACCCCCACCATTCGTTAGCTAAAAATTTAAGATTTCGGTTGCATTTCACTCAGTAACAGGAAGAAGGGTTATTATTTATCTGATCTGCTGGGCTCTTCGCTCATTTCATGCCATCTACTGAAAGAAAGTACAATTGCCTGCTTCTTGTAACATGCATTTAGGAGCAAATCTTGTACTGTTCCTTGGGTGGGCCACTGGGGAAGGGAGAGAGATGGAGGTTTCTTGAACATCCCTCATCTCTTAATCCATAAGATCCAGCTAAATTTTGGCCCTAAGAAGTTAGCATTCTCTTGAATGATTTGCTCTTTTTGTTGCAATGAGTGCCCATATCCCAGAAATTGCAATCACTGTAATCATCAAAAATGATCTCATCAAAAAGTCCCTAAAACTGGAACATTTCCATATGGCTGTAATTAAAAATAATTATGATAGGCATGTTTTGTAAACTGGTTCTTTCTGCATCAAAGATTTTTGACATGATGGAAAGCACTGGCAAAATCTAACACAAAAGTCAACATGTCCTATAATCTCGTAAAGATGGGGATAGTATCATATTTCCATGTGTTTCAGAAATTTGGTGGAATGAATTCCCTACATTTGGAATTAATTCTTTGTTGTAAATATCTATGCTATAAAACACCAATCTTTGTAAACATTAAGTTTGTTTGGTCCCTATTCTGTATGAGAAATCTATGCAGTAGGAATGCTTATAAAATATATATTAGCTGAGAAAATGCATTGTTAGGTTGAAATTGAATTTTTTTTTTCAAACCTCTGCTTACTTTGTATCTATTGCAACAATAGCTTCCTTTCTCATTACTAACAATTCCTCTCATAGGTAGATGTGACTCGCATTTGTATATCCTGTAGATGCACAGAGCAAATGAGTTCAGAATAAGCTTTATATAAAGAAAGTGGATTTTAAAGCATTTCATTTTAAAATATAATGGAATACAGGAAAATGATGGAAATCTCTCAGGATTTACAATGGTTGGTTCTTCTCACATGTGAGTTTTTTTGAAGTTTAATATTAGCAATGATTTGTTTTTTTTAAAAAGTCAGAGATGTATAGAATTGCTACAAACTATGCAAAAACACTACATCAAATATATGGTAGCTCTATAAAATAAAGCAGCCATGTCAAATCACTTAAAACTTCAAAAGAGACTTTAAATTGGATTTTACCACCTTATTGATATGGAATATTGATAATAGAAAGTGTCTAAGGATACAAGTTAGATATAATTGAAAGGTATTAAAGAATTTCAGATATTTGACTTACAAACTGAGTATGAGATTTCCAAATGCATTCAGTAAATGACTTCAGTGGGAACAGAGTTAGGTCAATGTTCATTGCTTTTGAAAATCACATGCTCAGAGTTTGGTTTCAAATAGTCTATCCATCCTATTCCTTCTAGCAGGAATGTATATATCTATGAGAATTATTCTTTTGATGGGTCAAATTCTAAAGTCCTGAGTCAGTATTTACTCAAGCTAAACTCTCTTTTATCTGAGTAAAAACTGGGTAATCGCTCCCATTTTTTTAACGTAAAAAGACTATTTGGAGGCTGTGGGAATCATTTGTATATGAGGTCTTGTAAGACCTCACAGAACTACTTTGAGGCTGGTCCCTGTCAATATTTGTTTATCAGCTAATTTCAATAGTGAATAACATTTTGGCAGATGGGTGCTTAATGAAAAAGAATTAAAACACAAATAAAAAATAGCTAATTAAATGCTAAATAAATTATAATCCCCCTTATCCTGAAAGTCTCTAGATTTGGGCCCTGACAGATTCCCAAAAGGAGCAGTTTCTAAAAAACAGATCTCTAAATGGAGAGAGCACTACTGCTGGTTAGGGAGCGGCTACTTCTGCTCCCAGCTCCAGCCCTTATAGAACACTTGAAGTAGCTTGGGAAATTCCCCAGGACATGACCTGTCTATGTCTGACATATGTGGCCCTGCACAATTCACTCTTGCAACTCCCCAAAGAGCAGTCAGCAGGAATGTGTCACATGGCACTACAGAAATTCTGGCAGCTTCACAGCCCATAGACAGCCCTGGGAGGCTGCTGTAAGTTAGAGCAGCTCCCAGGTTGCTCTACCGTACTAGTCCCTGCAGCAGTGCACAATCTGGGCTGTGTGAAGTTGGTGTAAGGCCACCTTTGTACCCTTTCTTCCAGGGCTCTGCTTTTTGTGCTGTGCCTCTGCCCTGGAAACTTGAGATGTGCCCCAGCTGATCTTACCTGCCTTTTTGGGGTAAAAAGCTAAAGACAGTCTCTCTGATTATTGGGTCCAAAATTGTTCAAGTCTTTAAAGACCAACATTAGTATCAACAAGGTACACATGACGTTGCATGTAGCATCCAACTCCTTTGTGAGAAGACTCCTGGTAATTAGATTCACCTCTCTGGAGGCAGCAGTATCTCCTCAAGGATTTGCAAAGACCACAAGTGACCCATTCCCCCTAGAGATCTCTCCCACTTGAGATACAACCGTCAATAGAGACCCACTCCCTATACATGCATCCTCCTCCTTACAATATGCATCCCCCACTTGAGATATCATGGGACAGCCATTGCCTTTTTTTTCTCCAGTAGGAGAATGAGACTCTTAGAATTCAGTTAATGTAAGTTTAGTTAAAACAATAGTTTAGGTGAATAACAACAAGCATTAAAGTCTGTGTAGCACATTAGGATGCTATATTTCAAGATAATACAACAATACAGATTGGCAGACTTGCCGTATACATTTACCAGACCAGACATAAAACCTACTTGCCTGACCTTTATCATTTAATCATTTAAAAAAGGCTAAACATAGCCATATTTCACATAACTTGCTGCCACTGATGGGACAAGTGGAACTTTGCAAGTCTGCAATAATGTCTTAATTTCTCATTTGGTGGACTTTTTCCTTTGAATTGGTAGAAGAGCACAGAAAGGTGTATCCTCTGTCTAAATATGTAAAGAGATAGCTTTAGAGCATAAAAATCTTTGATTGTGCTACATATTAGTTTATAGATATTTTATTTTTAAAATAGATATAGGATATTGAAACTAAAATAAGCAATATTCTTCCACCACTTTCCTTTGCAATAAATGCTGACGAAAAGAACTCATTGCTAATACAAGGCATTTGTCAGGTTTGGATTTCTACAACACTGTCATCATCTGAAAATTGTTCTGGGTATTAATGTGTGAATTAGATTATAACACATCTCAATATATACTTTCAGGATTTGCAAATATTACATGGTACTTGTAAGATAGAGATATAATCAATTCATGCTCACACTTGGACATCTCTCCATGCTCTCGTGCACCAGTTGGCTACTATTTCTTCATTCAAATCCCTTTTTAAAAAACATTTCAATGAGAGCAGAGGGTGCTCAGCAATCTTCAGGAACAGCTGTTTTGGTGTAATATCCTCGGGATAGTGCACCCAGATACCTTATCAGATCTTTAGAATAGCCAAAGAAGCAGCTTCCTCCAAGGAATCCATCTAAGCCCAACCCATGATGGTTCAGTATTCAGGGGGGCTGGATTATGGCTGCAGATGGCCAGCAGAGAATTCCCTGGGAGGAGGGAAACTCTCTACCAGTGTAAACCAGTAGAATGCTAGCTCCTGAGGCAGTCTCAGCTCTGTCTGGCATAGTAAGCATAACAAAGCTCTGCTGATCCTCCAATGGGTTAAGTCCCCTATCAGTTCCTATGACAACTTTGATTTATGACAGGGCAAAGGCATCACAGACAGCCCTTCAGAATCGGAAGCCACGTCCACCTCCTGCTGCTCTGGGCTGAGTGGACCTTAGACACAAGGAAGAATCAAGTTCAGTGCTGTTGTGAATACTCATGCAGGGAAAATATGATTATTAATGCTCATAGTTTATACGGTTCACTATTGAGTCTCATAGGCTTGACCAAAATATTTCTCCAGTAATATGGAACAAAATAGGTCCCAGTTCAGCAAACCATTTAACAGTAATGAATAACATTAACCACAAAAGTAATCCCGTCCTCATTCAGCAAAATACTTAAGCATGTGTTTAAAATTAAGTACCATACATGCTTTAGGTTGTGTTTCAGCAAGTCTCTTTGAAGTCATTGGGACTACGCATGTGCTTAAAGTTAAGCATATGCTTAGGTATCTTCCTGAATTGGTGCCTTAATGAACATGAGATTCTAAGCTACTCATCATATACAATTGTTATTTGTATCTTCCCCTATTAATTCAAACTGTTACCTTAAAAAGGTATTTTTAAAATTTCTCTGCTGATAATGAGGAAAGATTGAGTATAGTAAGAAAAATGTACAGTGAATTAATATTCAGCCACTCAATTCTTTGTTAGCAACAACTGTTCTTCTTTAGTTCTCCTCTCCCCAGTAAAATTATTAAAGCGAAACAAATGTACTCTCCTAATTGCCTAGCTGCTTAAAATAAATAGATTTTTTAGCACAGATGGAATTAATTCAATTTCCCTGCAGACAATTTTAATTTTTATATTAAGTTTTCATAAGGTCAGGGTTGGAGGTCACAAACTGGCTGAGTTAAAAAGACCCTTGTGAATGTTGTAATCAGTGGGAGGAGCAGAACGCTGCACATTTAAATTAAAAAAAAATCAAGAAACCTCAACTGTTAGTTCAATCAATTTTTATATAGTGCAATCCTGGAGGAATTAGGCTGGTAAATTTATGCAAACCTCAAACTCCTGATAATTTTGTAGCTAACTGGCTCTTTTTGTTTTCTCTTTCCCCTTGTTTGTCTCATAGTAGGTAAGCTACAGCTAGAAAAATGCCAGCACTGAAAAGCCACACTTCTGGCTATCCCATTATAACAATTGGATAACATTGCATAACATTTCTGTGATGTGTGATCATCAAAACAAAACAAATAAAAAACAGCAATGTAGAGATTATAGAACCTTGAACAAATCCAAGCAACTGAGAATATAGTGTTCTGTTTCAGATGATTGCACACCTCATAACTTAGTTATCCTTAAATCCTAGTTTCAAGAAACCAAAGCAAAATGACATTTTAAGTGGAAACAAAATGAAAATTGTTGTTTTGACATTTTCATGTGAGGAAAATTGAAATGTTAGGTCGAAATTGACATTTGGCCATGAAAAATTTTGGTTTTGATGAAATTATATGTTTTAGAAAGAGAACTTTCCACACAAAATATCTCAATCTTTATACAGAGAGAACACCTTTAAGAGGGAGTCCACTGCTGGTGGGGTCCCTTTTGAGATAAGTTAAAATCAAAGTCTATTATTCACCTAAATCAGTAGTGAATCCTACTTTGTATATCACAGATAACAGTTTATAAATGGACAAAAGAATTTTGTTTAATGGTCAGTGAATCCTGTTTGGTTTATTATAGGTAATCCAAACAGTTAATAAATCGGGAGAGATAAGTAATGTTAATAAATCCTATGAAACTGAACAAAGTGTTTATTGCAGTTAGTTAAGAGATGTAATTCAATAAATTATTCATTTAAAACATCAATATTTCTCATAAACAAACCAACTCAGTTTATGGCATAGTCTTGAGACTGGCAATTTCATGAAAATTAAAAATCTCACATTCAAGTTAAATCCCCTATTTTTCACTATTTTACAAGGTTATCTTATGCCTCCTCTCCAGGACTTAATGCATAATCTAATCAATCTGATGTTCTGCGTTTAGCATCTGAAGTTACAATTCCATTTCCATATCCTATTAAAATTATTTGAAGAATAATTTCAATCAAAGCCTTTTGTAATGCTTGATAAACATCATCTCACCAACAGTGTTGAAGCCATAGTGGAGTCATGCTGCGGAAGCAGTGCTAGGCTGGGAGGTTGGATTCTTTAGAAGCAGTATTGTGGCTTCTTTTGGACTCCGCTCATGGTGATGCTGTCTTGCTGCTTCTTCTCCTTGCTAATGGAGGTATTGACTTGAAGGTGTGAAATGAAGTAGGCTAGAAACACTGAAGCTGAGAGAAGTAGCCACTGAGAGCTGGGGGATCACCAGCTTCCCTGGCTTTTATTTCTTCTTTTTCCATAGTCTCACTGATGGTGGAAAACACCTATTTCAGGGTCTTGTCTGGATTTATATATCAGCTATGGTCACCTTTCATTGGCTCAGCACCCTCACAGGGATTGTTTTGGTAGCATCTTCATCTCACGAACATGCAATTTGTTAGTGCATATGTAGCAGAGATGTTGTTCAATAGGACTTGAAATTCTGTTTTGAATGGATCCAAATGCTTCTATTTTATATATAAATGTCTTTCAACTTTTAAAATAGTTTCTTAAGCAGAAGTTATTATCAGAGAAGTTATTGGTTTATTTTTAATCCTGTGAGAGATCCTTCTTGTCTTTGTGAATTTTCACAAGCATGCCAGATAATTAACTTATTCCCCAGTTAATAATACTATACAGTATTTATATTCAAATGCCTTTTTATATTAGTAACCCATTATTGCAAGGTCATTTAATTCCATATTTGTAAATAAAAAATTTCACTATTCACATTATAATAATATCAGGAATTATCATAGCGTATACTTTAAGTGGAATATAAGTTATGAAGCAACCAAGCACTTCTATAAAATGTTTCCCAGCCATAAGTGTTCTCCTTAGTCTTCATTTTTGTAATTCTTGTATTTATAAAATGTCTGTTTCCATAAGACTATTTCTAGAATTCTTCGTTTGGATTTAAATCTGAAGTCTGTCTCTTTGAAAAGAGAAGGTGTATGAGAGGAAGGGGTTTATAGGAAACAATAAAGGCCTTTTAGCTTGAGTTTTTATGGCCTGGATAACATCAGCTTCTAAACACTCCTTCTGGCATTTTTCTAAATAAAGAGTATCTTTACATTCTTTAGACCTCTTTGAAAGAACATGAATATCTCACTCATTGAACTGTAGATCCAGGCTATACCGGACTAGTGTCTTGAATAAGAGAAAAGGAAAGGTATCCTGCTTTTTAAGAAGACACTCTTTGGTTTGTTTGTCTTTTGACAAAATAGTCTTACAATTTATAATTAAACTCCTCTCAAATACTCATGCAAGGCATAAATCATAATAATATATATAAAAGCATGTGTCTTTCAAACTATAAAAAATATATATAGATGGCTAAGGCAAAATAGAAGTTATAAAGTTGCATTCCAGGGTCTTTGTAAACAGATTTGGTGGTAATAAATATGGTTTTATAGCTAAAGAGGTGTCAGTGTCATCCTCTGTAACACTTTGATTTCTGTCACTTGTTGGCAGAAAGCAGCATTGCCTAGTGAGTCCTTACATTAGCTTATACATTTTTATTTCACAATGTGAGCATCCAAAAAGCTTAGCATAGTTGTCCTGAACATAACTGTCAGTACACCTCTACCCCGATATAACATGACCCAATATAACACAAATTCAAATATAACGCAGTAAAGCAGTGCTCTGGGGGGGGGAGGGGCTGCACACTCCAGCAGATCAAAGCAAGTTAGATATAATGCGGTTTCACCTATAACACGGTAAGGTTTTTTGGCTCCCGAGGACAGTGTTATATTGAGGTAGAGGTGTATTTCCTAAAATTCAGTAAAGGTGAAGGCAAGTTTGTATTTACTTAATTATAAAAATTAATGTATAATAATTATTAATAAACCTTTTCATCAAAATTGAGATCTTTCTCCTCAACATATTTCTGGGTTTAGCCTCTAAAATTGTCTGTTATCTGTTGAAAGGGAATTTGAAAGGAGAAAATGTAATTTATCTATGTAACAGTTCTGATTTCTTTTAAACTATTTTTCAGTCCCCAAACCACCTACTAGTACAGTTTTATGTCTTTATTTCTCCCTTGTCTCTTCTTATTGGGTTTTAACTTTCAATACAGCTTGATTCCATGTCAAAACCATTTAGCAAGTGCAACACTTGAGCAAAACAGAGTTACTATGTAAGATATTCCATGTACTATAATATCAAATCATGGCTGACAGCAGATAACATGCAGCTGAGAGAGCAACATCATAACGTTCTGAACCCATTACACCGCAACTGCAAAATGGTTAGTAATTCTGGAAAGGCAAGAGCTGTCAGAGAATCTGCTTCCAGATCTCATAGACAGACTGTGGATTTGGTGTGGGGGACCCTACTCACTTTGAATACTCGTACTGAATTTCAATGAGAGTCCCAGCTGGCGATGGTTAATCTAGAGGTTAAGCTTGAAAAATTTGCTGCCAAAAAGATGGTAATTTAGACAAACATGCAAAGCAGTGATTCACACCTTTTGACTCATTTTATGCCAGTAACTAGCATACCAAAAAGAATGTGCAAGGGACTGTCGTGAGGTACAACACATATTCTATTTGTGATATGTATTCACTGTAGCTTTGTCCCCTATCATCCTAATGCTTTTTGCAATTCATTTGTGTCTAATTAATGTATTTGTCCCCAATCATGCAAAGATTTGTGCACAACATTAAGCACATGTATCAGTCTTTGCATGATAGGGTCAAATATATACATACCCAGACACAAATTTGATGAACTGATTTTTATTTCTGTGTGTCTGTATTTTGTCCCTTCCTTGCACAGTATCCCTCAACAGCTCTCATCTAATCCCAAATTTCACCTAAAAATTGTTTTCTCACTTGTCTTTATTTCTTTCTACCCTCTGGTTTCCTCCCCACAGGTTCACCTATTTAACTCTATTTGAGGATACAGTTTGTCTTAAAGATGTCCCAAAGTAAGAGCCCCATCCTGTAGACACTTAGGATGGGATTCTTGAAAGCGTTCAGTCTTGGGCTAACTCAGCTCCCACTAAAAGATATGTAGGCTTGGAAGGATTAGAGTTTTATCAGTAAAGGTTAATTTCATTGTAAACACACAAATCAACCCAAAAAAATATTTCCATGAATAATAATCTAAATTTACAGATAGGCAAAGTAAGAAAAATGCTACCTGAGAATGTGTTAGTTTAATTTAGGGATATTTATTTTGTATATTTTGACGTGTGATGTCAACAATTTGTCTTAATGGTTATAAACTTTAACTTTTTGAATCTCAATATCTACTATCATTTAAAAAAAATTTAAAAGCCCATAATCTTGTGCAACTATCAAATTTTAAATCAATAAAAATAACAAAACCTCAAACATAAACATCAATATTATCAACATTATTTTAAAAAATAAAAATTGAATTCTGCTAAGCCTAAATAAACGGGAGTTTTACTAGTGGTGTCAAGGTGAGCAGAGTTAGGCCAACACTGAGCACTTTAAAATCCCACACTTGCAGTCTCACCAGATATAATACTTACTACAATGAGTAGCCTTACTGACTTCAGTAGGAATATTCAAGAGAGTAAGCACTATGTCTGTTAGTAATCACTGTACTATGTTGAATCACGTTTGTTCTTCCCCCTTTAAAACAAACAAACACACACACACACACTTTTAAATTGAAATAAAATTTTCTGACTATACATCAAAAGATTAATTGCTAAAATTATTATTTCCCTTTTTTTCCATAGATTTGCTTGCTCTTCATTTTGTCATTTTTTTCATGATTTGTATGAGTATAGTCTCTTGATAGCTATGTCAGAGCTGAGAAATATAACGCAGGGTTAAAAACAATAACCAAACACATCCTCATACAGGATGTGAGGAACTCATACCTTAGCCTGTGCAGTGGGTTAAAGGTGATTATATAGATTTATGAAGAAAACCGTACATTCAGCTTTTTGAGCATATAAGGAAGTCCTGCTGGTGTTCTGGGCAATGTAAAAAGACTTTCTATGTAAACATTTAAATTTTAAAATTTCTGAACATTCACAATACCCCAGGGAGGAAACAAAATAATATTATTGGAAGGATCTGCTTCTCTTTCTGTTGCTTCTAACCGACAGGTCATCTGGTAAATTGTTAGAGTTTTGTACCTTTTGTATGCTCTCAAGAGGAAGTCCAATTGAAAGGACTCAAGGGCTGAAGTACTCTTATAAAATATTGCCAGTCCCGACATGTGTTATATTATCTTTGAATTCCTATGGGGAATCATACTAAAGAACATAGTGTAAGTCTATCCCTTGCCCTCTCAGCTTAATGGGTCACTGCAAGTAGTACCTGGGGGAAATTATATTTGGGGGATATGGAGATCTTGGAAAGGTATGGAATTCCTAAGGTTGGCAAGTGAAGGGGCCAGTGGACTACTGAGTGTCTTTGTTAGTGGAATTTGTATACAGGCCAGGCAATAAGGTGAAATTTAGGAAGCCTAAATGTTGTTAAGAACATTTTACAGAGGATAATTTATAGAAATATATATGACTTTTCACTTCCACAGAACTCTAACTTATTCCACCACCTCTTATGCAGCATGAAAAGAATTAATGAGTGGCAAATGCCACCTTGATAACTTAATTTGAATAAGCAGAATTACAGTGTCAACGATACAGTCAGACTCTAATTTAATCTCATAAAATGCAAACTAAATGGGACATTCTGCATCTTTTGTAGTCTCAAACTTGATCTGCAATATCTTTTTAAAAAAATATTTGTCAGCAAAGTACATATAATTTGATCAGAGAATGTGAGTTAAGGTTTAAGTTTCAAATACCATTATAATATAATTTTAGTTGATAATTAACTTTCTGAAACAAATTTATTTTGGCTAAAATTGTCTATGCTTGGTCATAGCCCAGAGGTGAGTTAGCTTGGAAAGCATCTGTTTAGTTATCAAGTTCTGTATATTTAAAAACAACACATTTCCCCACATTTTCAGTTTTGCTCAAACTTGATTTGTTTTAAACATCTCATTGATGTCTTAACACTAAGTCAGTTTTGAAGAAATATAGTTGTTAGTGGTATAATAAATTTGTTAGCTAATTCCTTTAACACTTTAGGTGAATATCATTTATGCCTTCAAATTTTCTCAGTACATACTGTCTTGCTCTGTATTAATATATATTTTAACAGTATCATTTGTCCTTATTTAATATTCAAACTTCTTTTCTCTATTTTTGTTTTAAATTTATATAAAATCAGTATCTCAGCCATTTCTGAGTCATGACTGAGTCATAAACAAAACTATCTCCACCTATTCCTGATAGCTCAAGAGCATGACCCTCAGTTCTACGTATGCCAAAATACTGACTTTTGGCTGAATTATTCTGCTTTTCAATAAATTATATCACAGAACTAGTCATGCCAGCTGTCTTCCAGTACCTTAATACAGCACTTTATGTCCCTTTTATTCTCTCTCTCCCTTTGCAACAAGCTGAGTGGCTTATAAGACTCATAATGAGATAAAAATAATACTGAAAAAATTAAAATGCCATACACATTTACCTTGACTAATGTGTTCAGTTCAGATCAGCCTATCTCAAAAAAGGACATGAAAGAAACAGAAGAGGTTCAGCAATAGGTGAAGAAATTGATTAGAAACAAAGAAAGACTTTGAGAAACTAGACTAATTCAGACTGGAAATAAGGTGCACATTTTTCATGGTAAGTGTAATTAACCATTGAAACAATTTACCAAGGATTGTGGTGGATTCTTCATCATGATCAATTATTAAATTGAGATTGGAATTTTTTTCTAAAAGATCTGCTGAGTCTAAATGAAAGAAATTAATTCATGGAAGTCCTAGGGACTGTGTTAGGCAGGAGGGCCAACTAGATGATCACAGAAGTCCCTTCTGGCCTTGTAATAGATGAAGATTTCCATATGTGGAAAGACTGACAATACTGGGGCTTTTTAGTTTGGAGAGGGTACAAATCAGAAGGGATTTGTTAAAAAGAATACAAATCAATCAGCTGGAGAAGGGAAATTGGATGCCCTTGTTGCCCTTTATCATTATGCAAAGGCATGTTCAATGAAGTCAATGGGATTACTCACATCACATCAAATTAAATACTTGTGTAAATCTTTGCAAAGTCAAACCTACTTTATTAGTCCATGGAACTCACTGCCACAACACATCAACAGCTAAAAAGGGTTCAGAAAAGAACTAGGCATTTTTTATGGACAATCAGAACAAATCCAGTTACACTAGATAAGATATAAAAATATCAGGGACTAAATCTTCTTGTTTCAGGGCCAAAGTCAAGCACTAACTGAAGGGCTTTAGGAAGAATCTTATCTAGGCAGATTGGGCCATAACTGTGTTCTGTGGGGTTTCTTCATCTTTCTCTGGAGTTATTGGTACTAGCCACTGAGAAACAGGATCCAGAACTAGATTTAAAACTCACAGGTTTTAAAAATGAAGACTTTTTCCCTCTTTTTTAATGAATGATTGCTTTCTCTGATCTCCTTGAATAAAAGTCACTATCTTTGAAAATTATTTAGTCTTATAAAAAACTGAAGTTCTTGATTCTCAACTATGTTGGTTTTACACCAGTGTAACTTCATTGATTTCAATGGATTGGCATCTGTGTGAGAGGAGAATCAACCCCCAAGGCATGAGAATGTTAGCTCAGGCTTCGAACTACAAGATTTAGCCATATCAGCAGGGCCAGTATAAGGAAGTTTTGCGCCCTAGGCCAAACTTCCACCTTGCGCGCGTCCCCCTCCCCCGCCCAGGCCTGCGGCAGCTCCCTGCCCCCTCCCCGCCCTGAGGCACACCTCCCTCCCACGGCAGCTCTCCACCCCCCGGCCTGGGGATTCATGTGGCAGCTCTGACCCAGGGGTTCCCCTGGGCTGCTGGCGGCGCACTGACCCAGGGGAACCCCTGGGCTGCCTGCCAGCGGCTCAGACTCCTTCTCCCTCCCAGCGCAGCGGCCGCTGTAAAAAAAAAATTTTTTTTAAATGGGGGTGCCGCTTTTTGGCGCCCCCAAATTTTGGCACCCTAGGCAACTGCCTCGTTGCCTAAATGGTAGCACCGGCCCTGCATATCAGTGATGCTGATGGCACAATAACACCTCTCCAGATGCGAGGCTTGCTTCAGCTTTCTTATTACAACTGTCAGCAAGTGTGTAACAAACACTGGCTGAGTTAAGGAAATGTTCTTCCTTATTCAGAACAGCTGCCTGCCTAAACAGAAATTAAACTTCTTTGCTTTGAACACTCGGGGTCCTCCAACAGGGTTTAATGACAGGTGTATGCTTCTGCCAGAATATCTTATCCACTTTGCATGTATTTATCTTTTCACCAAATGCACCCCGAGATGACTTCATTACCTTAGCAGCAGCTCTTTTGGATTTAGTATCCTCCTTTTACACTGATATTTAGATTGAGAAGACGTTTTCATTTGTCAAGTATGAAAAGCTTCCTGCTTCAATGTCATTGTTGAGTACACATCTGCTCGCCGTTTTCTTCCAAAGACAGCTGTGGCTCCTTTGAGATCTGCAGTCCTGCGTACTCCCTTATTTTTATGCACATCATCTGCAAGATCTACAAATCAAAATGAAATCTGGCTTTTTATTTTAGAGACTATTACCCTGGTGGAAGAACTCTTCAAGCAAATATTATACTGACATTATAGTCCATTACAAAAGTACCCTCTATCCCAAGTGAAACTCCAAACAGTTGTACCCACCAAGGGCTCGGTTGCAGCATTTGAAGTGAACCTGTGAGAGTGGGCTTGCCTGTGCAAAGGGGCTGGTCTGAGACTGTCGGGTGAACTTTCACAAGAGCTAAAGACCATCAAAAACTTCATCACTGGGCCTGTTCGAAAATTTTCTGCAGAAAAAAAACCTCATTTTCTGTTCAGCTCTACTTAACACTTTCTGCTCCAAGTGCAAAGTACATTTCTTCAGCCCTGCCTTCTCTAACACAAACTGTTATCTGTAAGTGTGTGTGTGTGTGTGTATATAATTATTTCTTTGTATTGCCATAGTACCTAGGAGCCCTAGTCACAGACCAAGACTCCATTACGCTAGGCACTGTGCAAACACAGAACAAAAAGATGTTGTCTTCCCCAAAGAGCTTAGAATCTAAGTGTGTGTGATGGGTTGCCCCCCTTTAAGGTGCTACTGATGTACTGAGATACCACTGAGCCCGCCTGTTCTCCCAGCCTGGGTCCCCTTTAACCAATCTAGCTGAGCCAGGCTCTTAAACCTCCACTAGCACACACATAGGCAGGGCCACACCCAGCTGCAGAAAGACACAGACACTGAGATCAGCTCTGGGAAGACTCAGTTTAAGGGACTACCCCCAGCACTCAAGTGCCCACCTCCCTTGGAGTGCAGACCCAAAGGTATATTGTGAAATCTGCCCCCTCCCTCAATGTGGAGGAGGGTATGCACAGCTTCTTACCTCCTTCCCCCCCTCCCCCCATTATGAATTGCACAAACTGGGTTTCAGAATAAACAGAAACAAGTTTATTAACTAGAAAGGATAGATTTTAAGTGATTATAAGAGATAGCGAACAGAACAAAGCAAATTACTGAACAAATAAAGCAAAACATGCAGACTGAAGTTAATACACTAAAGAAATTGGCTACAAATAGTAATTTCTCATCCTAAATGTTGTTTCAGGCAGATTGCAAAGATTCTTGAATGCCAGCTGCACTGGCCTGTAGCTTGAAACTTCAGGTATTATTACTCATAGGCTAGACATCTTTCCAGCTGGGGCTCAACGCTTCTCCCGCTAGTTCAGTTCTTGCTTCCAGGTGTTTTCCAGTGTCTCTTTAGGCGGGGAGGCAGGGAGAACCATGATGATGTCATTCCCCTGCCTTATATAGCTTTTGTGTATGGCCGGAACCCTTTGTCTTCCAGTGGAAAAACACTGGCATTCCAAGGTTGGGTCCTATACCAGGTGACTCAGTCACATGTCTCTGCAGTATCATAGCAGCCATTACTTGCAGGCTGTTTGGTGTGTCCACAGGAAGACTAAGCTCTTGCACAGTCCATTGTCTCTGCTGATGGGCCATCAGCCCTGCTTGGCTTTTTCATTGTTATACCTGAAGGGCTGGTTGTGAGCATTACCCAAAGTAGCACATTTGAAATACAGATACATGGTCAATATTCGTAACTTCAGATACAGAAATGATACAGGCATACAAATTGGATAATCACATTCAGTAAATCATAACTTTTCCGATGATACCTTACATGAGCCATATTGCATAAAGTATATCTTAGGCCATATTCATATCATAACCATATTTCTATGAAGAATATGGGGTGTAACGCTGCAGTGTGCATGTATATAAACCTTGCCAAAACAAAACACTACACTGCACACACAGTTCTCACCTTGTGGGAGGAGAGGATGAGAGAGATAATGAACCACACATGATAGATGTGTAATCAAGTTGTTTAATGCACTGCTGGAAGGCACTCGGATACTATGGTGATGAGGCTGTAAAAGAATCCTGAAGAGAGACATAGAGTTTAAGGCCAGAAAGGAGCACCAGATCATCTTGTCAGGCCACTAAACACTGCACAGCACTAAACCCAATGACCAAAATGAACAGCAGGTAGCTAAGAGTCACACACTAACCCCACAGTAGCTTATGGAAGCATTGTCTGGCACAACACCTTCAGGACTCCTAATGGAGAAGATTAGCTGCTGTGCTATCTGTGAACGTGGGTGCACTGAGTTTGTCCCCTAGAGCTCATGTGAAAGAGGAGCTGTGCCATGGTCCCATTCACACCCTTTCCCCTCTAAAGAGGCTAATATATAACTATGGACACTAGCCTTGAGCATTGAAATCAGTAGTGCAGGATCAGGCCCTCTAAAGCACAAACACTGCAACTCTGCTTGCCTCATTCATCCTTCACTTCCTCACTGCAATCCTGTGTGCAATGACTAGGTACAGTCTAGCCCTGAGTTAGTCACTTTATCATTTTAAGTCACTCTATTCAGGCTAGGAATATTTTACAGTGCATTTTAATTTAGTGTTATATATTACATCTTACTGTGAGGTGCTAATTGTCTTACTTAAGAAATATGTTCTGAGTTATGTAACACTTTACAGTTTAATACAAATTCAAATGTGGTAAAGGGTTCCCTTGTAATTTGGATATCAGCCACTTTTTGCTGGTTTTCTAGCTCATTAATAACCAAGGGCCTGATTCTGATCATATGCCAGTTGTACACCAGTGTAATTCCATAGGCTTCAATGGAGTTATACCTGACTTACACCAGCGTAAGAGGAATGAGAATCAGACCCACAATATGTGCCACTTTTATTTATTTTGGCATGACACCACTGAATTGAAATCTGAATTGAAATCAGTATTTTGAGCCAAAAAGAAGTATGTTTCAAGTTTTTCTTTTTTTTCATTATACCATTTTATGTCCATTAATTTCATCCTACGACTCCAACTTTAACAAAACAGATGGAAATAATGAAATGTAAATGGAATATGCTTAAGCATGGAATGCTTTCTGAAGTGATATTCCAAACCTTCAATAGAGAATAGGAATTCATGAAATGCTTATATTCCTACTGCTTGCAAATCCCATGCAAATGGAAACTTCTCATTCTAGGCTATCCCTTACAGCACATATCAACGGCCACATTGTGCCATTGACTTTTATGAAGAAATCTTTTTTTTTTTTTTAAAGTGGGGAGAGTTCTCCTTAGAAATCAATGGTTCATCCAAATCTCACGTCAAAACTTCAGTAAGGGCTTAAGAATTTCATATGTAGTCAATCAAGCTAAGAATAGATTCATGCTTCAGAGCCAAAACTGAACACCTGTGGGGCTCTGGAATAATCTCCCTATCCTCAGTACAGTGGTGCTCAATTGAGCATGTGCATTATGCTGTGAGTGGGAAAAGGAGCGCAGTTTTGGTGAGGAAAGTCTCTCCTACTGGGTGGGATTTTTCTGGGGGCCTGCTGCGGACTTTGCTTTGGTAGTAACATTTATTTAAAATAATGGTAAAGCTGTCCAGAGTAGTAGATGGACTCTTTATATGTCATTGAAACAATACAATTATTAGAGAAGTTGATTTGCCTTCATCTGAAGCATATATCTTAAGTATTAAATCTAAGTATTAACATAAGTAAATTAGCCACAGCCAGATGTCAGGGTAGTGGACTATCAGAGATGAACCATCTCATCAAGAAAGATGTGGAGAAATTGGAGAGGGTCTAGAGAAGAGCAACAAGAATGATTAAAGGTTTTGAGAACATGCCCTATGAAGGAAGGTTGAAAGAATTGGGTTTGTTTAGTTTGGAAAAGAAAAGACTGAGAGGGGACATGATAGCAGTTTTCAGATATCTAAAAGGGTGTCATAAGGAGGAGGGAGAAAACTTGTTCACCTTACCTTCTATGGATAGAAAAAGAAGCAATGGGCTTAAACTGCAGCAAGGGAGGTTTAGGTTGGACATTAGGAAAAAGTTCCTAACTATCAGGATGGTTAAACACTGGAATAAACTGCCTAGGGAGGTTGTGGAATCTCCATCTCTGGAGATATTTAAGAGTAGGTTAGATAAATGTCTATCCAGGATGGTCTAAACAGTATTTGGTCCTGCCATGAAGGCAGGGGACTGGACTCGATGACCTCTCGAGGTCCCTTCCAGTCCTAGAATCTATGAATCTAGCATGGCAATCCTTATGTTAATTATATAAGACACATTTTGCTATAAAAAGATCATATTAAATTGATGTATTCCATATGTAGTAGTGTACATAGAACAGAGTCCTACTGCGAAGTCACATGAGAGCACCTTACTGTGAAGATTCCATGCAAGTACACATTTCAGTGAATAGAAAGTTGTTAGGTTGGGCCAATCTAAGCAGTTGGATGTGAAATGATAGATCTTGTGCAGGATTTTTAGTTTCTTTCATGTAATTTAATTCTTTTGATTAACATTTTGAATTAGCAATTACTGTCCTCTGTAGAGAAGGCTCAAGAACCTTCATGCCACACAAACTCAAACAACCCTAACAGTTAAATAAAAAGGTTTAATGTTAGAAATTATTTCTGCTTATGTAGTAGGCATTGTCTTAAAACAGCCTTAATAGTCAACCAAAATAGCATGTATGACAACAATCCTTATGTGTCCTTGGATTCAGCTGCTGTAGAAAGGCAACAGCTAGGGAAAAAAATAAAGAAATTATAACATTCAGAAGCAGAGATTATGCGGATTCCCATACAAATGATTGAAGGTCCGTACTGAATTGGAGATGTATTAAATTTGGAAGTACTTGAAAAATGGGCCCATTTGAGAGAATAATGTTGTGGGTGCACATAATTGTGGTTGCAGTTATGTCTGGCTGCAACTGAGGTCATTTGAAGACTTCATAGTATCTGATCTGTGGACAGAATAAGGTAGTTAGACATCTAAATGAGCTAACCTGCACCCATACAAAATTGTTCCCGCAATTATTTATAGTGGCAAATTCCGAGGTCAAAAACAGAGGCCAGTGTCTGAAATATTGGCCTTTAACATGTAGGCTGCTGCATTGTGTCTCCAAGTTTTGCTTAGGAACATATTGGTAATGCCATCCTGGAACAGGCCAGTAATCAATTTGGTGTCCTGTCTCCAACAGTATCAAATGCCAGATGCTCCAGAAGAGGAAGGAAATCCCTACAGTGCATGTAGTTGTGCAATAAAAGTGTTGCTCCTTAATATCTAATGTGTACTGGTTTTGTCCTTACCTATTAAATCCCTTAGGCAATGTGATTATCCAACCTCTAAGTACATTCCTCTGGTTTTTATAGCCTGTTCAATTTATAATCTGAACAAGTCAGCAAAAAGTCAGCTGATCAATCAAAGGGCAAAACCCACATCCTGCCTCTGCAAGAAAGACATTCACTCCAAATGTACAAAGTGGCCAAAGGTTTTGACAGCTGTACTCAAAATTAGAGGCGACTTATGAAAATTAGGGATGCACCTTATGTTGTTAGAAAGTAAGAACAATATAGGAAAATCCAGCGTAATGTATTGTATTACGGTCTACAGTGAGATTGGAACATACTATCCACTCTCTTCATAAAGAACAATTTCAAGTAATTGACTAGCAGCTGGCTGGAGTACAGTATACGATTTTAGGGGACTGCTCCTGAACAGTTAATGTCAAAAGAAGTTCTGCCCTCAACATAAGTGGGAGAAGGATCAAGCATGTAGCCTTTTTTGTTTTTTAAATCTATTGTTTTAAATACCAGAATGTATTCAATAGTGGTTTCTCTGGCTAATTGAAGAGTATGGTATGATAGACTCTAGGACTCTAAAACATAAACTCTTGAGTAGAGTGTTTGTTATGTTTTGACACCATATAATATTTTTATTTGTTTGGATGAGCATATCTACTAAGCAACAGCTTCAACTTAGAAATGAATTTTAGATAGTGAGAAACTAAGGCAGTAAATAGACTTTACTGATATGCACAGCTTCTATAAAGAACTGCAGCACAACTAACAATAAGTATTTCTTCAAGATCCAGTTGCCTACAAATTCACTTAAACAGGACTTGTAAGAGCACCATGTGGTGACTTCCAAGTGGGAGTGGATAGTTAAGTATTCAAATAGATAAAATTATAGGAATCCTTAAGGTACAGTAATAAATATCCTTCTTTCTCTCCTACAACTAGAATAAAACCACAGAGATTAAATATTTTCAGCTTGATTTTTATCTCAGAGCAAAGTAAATCAGCTCCATAGATGTTAATGGAGGTAAAATGGTGTAAAACCAATGTAATATAGCTCAGAAGCAGGCTCTTCATTTTTGAGGTTGTCCCAAAAGCTCCTATGATACCGTAAATTAAGGCATAGATTGTGCCCTAGCCATGAGGGGGGAACAAGTGTGTGTATGGTCTGTATCCATAGCCCCAAGAAGAATTCTGCCAGAGCCAGCTAGGATTTATTTTATGAACGTTTACTGCAGCACACAATGCAGGCTCTGGTTTAAGGCTGCAATCTGGCTGTGATTGCCCAGAGTGCTAGCACACAATCGATGGCTGATCTGTGCAGTGCTCAACCATACCATTTACTAACAATGTATTCTGCTGTTGGAACATTAGAGGAAGAATTTCCCAGATACAGTTGCCATCTGTGCATCACAGATGATTAGTGAGAAGGATAAGAAAGCCTCCTTCATTGACATCAGGGGCCAACCTTTTTATTGTGGTGCCAGATGATTTACATGTTCAATTCCCTTTATGAATAAGGACCAAGGAGCATAGAACTCCCCACTTTCAATTTGAGTTCAGCATCCAGAAGAGAGATTAAGCAATTGTTCACCTTTTTTGTTCTTTGGCAGCACAATATTATTACTGAATGTTACTGCGGTCAGAAGAAAAGGCTTTTACAAACCCCAATATAATTACATTTTACAAGGAAAAATGAGCTGCTGTTTCAGACATTTGGGCACACACTTGTAAGTGTGTGCAAATCCATTAGAGTCACTGGAGTATAGCTGCTCACACCAGATATGAATCTGGCCCTTAAAAATCCACTGGAAACTAGTACTCTTTGAGCAAACATTCTGTCAGTTGCCTCTCAGTGAGAAGCCGTTTAAAAGGCAAGATGATAAATTCTGCAGGTGGATAATCCACCTCGCTTATTTCAGAGGGATGTAGAATTTTAGGACAAAATTCTGCTCTCAGTCACACGCATGAAAACTCGGAATTAGAATTTTGCCTAGGTTTATAAAAGCAGAAACTTCTGGAAAAACAGAAATCTTCAGGGTTTGCTCTAGTTTGTGTGTGAGATCAGTAGGTCTATAGTTGGAACAGTTCCTTGCTCCTTTATAAGAATAATGATGATGATGATAATAATTCATGCCTCTACAGTATATTTCCCCAAGGATCTCAGAACACTTTCTAAACATTTTAATGAATTAATTCTTCCCACAGCATCATTGTATGAGAGGGTAATGATAATCATTTCAAAAGTGGCCATTAATTTTGGATGCCTTCGTTTTGGAGTACCCATCTTGAGACACCTAGTAGCTGATTTTCCTAGGTGCTGAGCACCCACCCACAGATTAAATACCCAGGAAAATGGTGAGTTGGAAATAAACCACAAATTCCTGACTCCAGTCCCCAGCTCTTACCACTAGACTCTGTTTTCCCTATGAGATTTATATTTCTCTTCTGCCCACTTTTGTAATGGAAACAATTGTGTGATAATCTGATCCAGAAGGTGGATGCCCAATTCCTACCAATTGACCAGATGCAACAACTTCAGTATGTACTTATTAGGTTTTTTTCTTTTTTTTCCTTGCGTCTTTTACTATAGTTTTCCTCTGGATAATAAATACATTCCTAATGTCCATGAAAGAAGTTTTCCTGTCTTTCCAACTGATCATCTCTGATGGTAACTGTATAAGGGAAAATCTTTCTGATTTTTTTTTTTTTTTTTTTGGTGGGAGGAGGAGGAGCAAAGTGTATAGTTCCTTTTGGGGAAAAAGAGTTTTAAAGGAATGATGAATGGAGAAAAGTAGTAATTAGGCAGCATTTTAAAAAGAAGAGGAGAAAAAGGACTTCATGGAAACATTGAAAATGAAGGGGGAAAAAAACCTATTAGGTCATCTGAACTGTTTCACTGGAGCAGTGCAGGATTTTTCCTTACAATCCTCCAGCATTTTGTCTACTCTAGTTTTAAAACTCTCAAGTGATGAGGATTTGCCTGAGCTTTGACATAGCTCATTCACCTTTCTGGTTAATGTTGAAACATCCATGACAAAGATGGCTTAATGTCTCTCTGGAAAGGATTTCTGCATTTAGTCAAAAGAAGCAGAATGAAGAATAAAGACAAGGAATCTCTGTGGGGAGGAAAGTGACAAAGTAAGTCTTCAATATTTTATGTCTTAAACATACAAAGTTTTCCAGTGATTTAAAGGAGAGCTACATATGTATGGCTGCAGGATCTTCAACACGTTGTAATTTCTATACCAGAACTTTTGTGTAATGTAACTAAGCCTTTGTATATTTTAAAACATTTTGACTTGATGCATCTTGCACATATTTATTGCTTGTGGTCCATAAGCAGCTGTTACAACAGGTGAACCAAGAGATTCTCCATCCTCTCACCAAGCCTGAATAAGCTTTGCTAAGCTAGTCTCCCAGTGACAATTTTTCTTGCTTCACGCTTGCTTGGCTGGGTGTTTGCAATTAGCAAGCTAGACAAGAGGAAATCAACAAGAAAGATCACAATTTGGATATAAAACATATAAGTTGACCATATTTGTTAAAGTGATTATAATATCACTGGTCCTGCTAGTGAATGCAGGGGGCTGGACTCGATGACCTTTCGAGGTCCCTTCCAGTTCTAGGAGATGGGATATCTCCATTAATTTAATTTAATCTAGATATGCCCAGAGGCTTTACCTGAAAACAACCGAGCAAATCTCGCAGCTAACAAATGTAAACTGAAAATGTTAACACTTTCTAGTGCTTGTATTTCATTTTTTTAATTAGAATGCTTGATGAAGAACAATTCTCAGATTGACTGAACTTTTAATATCATGAAAAGAGAGAAAATCTGATAAATAGGAAAATTCTCTATCTGATTTTACCCATGAATAGTTGTTTTGAACCACTAAAATACTGTCATTAAAACTAAAACTGAATCCTAATATTGGGAGAAAAAAACCTTAAGAACCACCACATCTATAAATCTTAGTGCACTTAGGAGTAGTCATAATGTTTTAGCTCATTCCTAAAACGTTAAGACTGTGAACAAGTTATTTCCAAACCAGCTTGTCTGAATAAACATAACAGAAGCTTGTGTGGGGTAGGTTATATGCAATGGAGGTCATTTGGTTGAAGGCAAATCATTTGTCTTTGATCCTGCCCTTGCTAGAAGATTTCTAGCTCATTAACACAATATTAATGAGGCTGGATTTTAAAGCAGGTGTTGTTAAGTGCAATCAGAGAAGCTTTATTATGCTGCAAATTGTCTTGTGTTGACAAAGAAAGTCAAATTGGTTCATGCTCAGTTAACCTTTGTCTATATGCATGACTTGGTTGATTAAACAGCGATTGATAATGACCTTCAATCTGGTGAAGCGTCTGAAGGGGCTGTAATGTAGAATTCATTGTAGTGGATGTAAAGCTCCGTAGCACAGTCACCTTTTAAATTTAGGAATCTATAATGTAATTTTAAAATTAACCAGTCTCATGCTACAGTGAGCCAACTAATTTATTAGTGTTAAACGGATATTTAAAGTTTCACGTAATCTGAGGCAGATGCATTAAAGTAGCTGCATGTTTGCCAGCACTGATCATTCATTATCAGTACCACATGGTACTTGCTTACAGGAAAATTATAGTTAGTAATTCTCTTTTAGACTTCTGTAAGTACTTACCCAAAATCTATGAGAGCATTTCCATTGGCTTCAGTGAAATTAGTAACAGGGCTATAGGGGTTATGAAATGCTATATAACCCCTCCCCCAGGATGTGGCTCAAGCCTCCTCCCTGGTGCTTGCTACTTGGAGTGGCTTCTCTCCACTTCTGCCATAGGTTGGGGTCTGGGTTCTCTTTCTAATGCCTTGTGCCTCCAGCCAAGATGACTCCTCACTGTGCCCAAGACACAAAGAGTGCTGTCCCTGGGGAAATGAATGCTATCAACAGGCAAGGAGTATAAAACCCAGTACACAAGAAACAATAAATGTATATCAACACAAACCTCAGCAAAAATGCACCCCCAAACAACAATATAATAAAGGGTGACTTTACTGAGAACAGGAAAATTGGAGCTAGGGAAGGAAACCAGTTTCCCACCTCTGAAAATGTATAGCTCTTCCCAACCACTGGCTCCCTTTCTGGCAGCTTCCTAGGCAGATGGTACACTCAGACTGAGTCCTGGGAAAAGTGCTACAGTGCTGTGAACATTTGCTGACTCACAGACTCCTTACTGTGTCATTACTCCTGGGTGGGGCAGGATCGTCTCCTACCTCTTAGCAGACTTGTTGACTCCCTAGTCTGAGGCCCTGTGGGGGTCTTGCCTGGCTCTCTGTAGCAGGTGTCAGGTCAGATCTCTGCCACTCTGGACATTGATTTCCTCAGGGAAGGAACTTCCTCACCCATGCACTAGATCCCACAGCAGTTCAAAGCCTCCATTTGCAGACAGTGGGAGTTAATCAGAGACTCCCTAAGCTGTACTGCTTCTCTCTCAGCCCCCAACCCAAGCTCAAAACAGAAACTAAACTCAGTCTTCTTGTCTCTTCATCAGGCTGTCCCTTGAGCAGCACTGGCATCATTGGCCCAGCAAACTGCTTTTCCATATCAACCCCTTCAGAAGTCTCCCTATTGGCCCTTGGGTGGGACCCCCCGGAGGCTTAGTCCAGAGTTCCAGGAAATGGCAAACTGTAAGTGGGGGTTATAGTTGCATTTTATTAACCTTGAAGACTAGAACCCTCCATATAACCACAGAACACAGATAACAGGGATTAGGTGAATATAAAATTCTTCACACCACCTGCCAATGTAACTGAATTCGGATATGGAGGGATAATGCATAGAAGTTATTGGGTAGTTCAGACTTCTGACCTTGCCATGTGGCCCCTTTGCTGAGAGTACCACAACAGAGGCTAATTCTGATGATTACTTTTATGACTACTAAAGCTAAGACCAGCCATTTCATTTTATTCAACAAACAGCCAAGAGATGGGCTCTATTACATCAGGAGGCAGCCATGCCCAGTCCTTTATTTTGCATCACTTGAACTGTAACAAGTAATGTATCACTGTCACTACTAAAGGCAGTTCTGGTATTAATATGCTGTAGAATAATGCTTTATGTTACCATGCTTATTATTAGGGGCTGGTTTTGATCTAGTAACTGAATGATAAAAAGATGTAGATCTTATTACCATTCACCAGAGCTATCTAGTTCTCATTTAGAGATTAGTCATCTCCCGCCCCCTTCCCCCTCAAAGGACTCGGAAGGTTCAACAGGGAGTTATTTTAGTTTTTTGACATGCCACATCCCTATAGAAAAATGTTAACATTGTGACTATGAAGGCTGAAAATAATCTGAAATAGTAGGAGGGGTGAAAAACACCGCATTAATATATTCCAGCAATCAAGATGTCAGTGCATTTATTTGAATTTACCAGATTGTAATTTTCCCCCCACCCCTACTTACAATAGACATTGGTGACTCACTATTTTAGAGCTGAGTCATCTAATAACATCAATGCATAGAGACACCCAAGGAAAAGCTGCAAATATATTGTGTAGGTGAGTCTGGGGTTGAAATCTAAGCAGAACAGGATTTTCTGGAATCCATCCAATATACATAGGGAGGAAAAACCCCACATTAAATCTGGTATAGTTAAAAGAAAAATGTGAGCATAAAGATACGTTTCTCTAGAAACAGTTCAAAGCTAAGAATGACTCTCCCTTGTTGATAGTCCTCGGCATATCCATTAAAAATACCTGTTGGTGAGGAGAAATATAGAAGTGGTGCGGTTATCACACATGGATGTTAGTTAATGAAATGCAATTGAAAGCAGAAGGAAGGACTTCATACGTGTTTAGTTCTCAGGTAGGATAAGTTTGTCCTGAAAGTTGTAATGCATCATAGATATACAGGAGAGTAAATTGATCTAGGTTGCACAATAAATACATACCAAATTAAAGGGTCAGAAACCATAAGCAATGATTGACAACAAAGGGTAATACAAAATAAAACTAACAATTCAGATGGGCAATTCAGAAACAGAGCCAAATAATTTGCCAATGGTTCTGCAGAAGGAAAGGGCATATTAGCCCTTCAGTCCTCTGTAACCCAGTTCACCCTCCAGTCTGACTGGCCTTGCAGGTAGTTTCTCACACAGCTTTAGATATGACTATTTTGCCACCCCATGAAAATTTTCAATCACCACAAGAATCTGAAAAAAGTTTCAGTTCCAGTTAATCAAAACATTCCATTTTGATTTTGACCATTTATTTTTTAAGCTTAAATTTCTAAACTAATCATCATTGTGATGAGTTCCCCAGGGCGCAACCAGGAACTGGGGTACTGCTGAGCCCTCTGTCTTACCAACCGGGGCTCTCTCTCTCACTGTGATGCTGTGACAAGCTGCAGACCCCTCCAGGTCCTGCACTCACACAGCCATCCACAGGCAGCTGAGTTACATGAATGCTTTGTCCAACCACTTATAAACCAGCAATAGAGAGGCTCCAGCCAATTCCTCCCAGCTCCCCAGTCTAGGACTCCAAGCTTCTGACTGGGGTAAGATGATACAGCTCTGACCAGGGTAAGTTTATTACCCAGTCCGCCCCTCCTCAATGTGGAGTGGACATGCACCAGCCCCTATCCCTTAGTAGATTTCCCTTTAAACTTCAAACAACACACTGTTTTAGATAAAAAATATAAAACAGATTTACTAACTACCAAAAGAAAGATTTTAAGTGATTATAAGTTATGAGCATACACAGCAAGGTTGATTACCTAAGAAATAAAAGTAAAAACACAATCTGAGTTCTATAGACTAGACACGACTTGAATCAAGCAGTGTCTAACCCTGATAGACAATACAAGCAGATCACAGATCTCCCATACACAGGCTGCAAATCCCCTTCAGCCTGGGACCAACTCAGTCTTTGTTCTGTAGATATGTGTCCGGGTGATGAGCTGTGGGGGGAGTGAGGAGAAAGCAATGATGTCACTTCCCCCTTTTATAGATTCCTCCAGTTTGCTGAAAAGATCTTTCGCTGTGACATGCGTCAAACAGTGTCCATTTTTGATGTGCCCTTCTGAGAAGTCTTCCTTGTACATAGATCCTTGGTAGAGTGGATTCCCCTTAATGAGCCATCAACACCATCTGGCTTCTTCACTGTTGTACCTGAGATGCTGCTTTTGAGTGTTCCCAACCTCAGAACACATTTAGCAAGACATATATATCAAACATCATAACTTCACATACAATTATAGCGCATATAATTCAATAGGATATTAATGCTCAACAGATCAAGACTTAAAATGATACCTCACAAGGCATACTTTGTACAAAATACATTGCCATGTAGATGTGGGGGTGCCAGGGTGTTGCTTTGGGGTACAGAGTGTCACAGTAATTTCAAACAGGAAAATTGGATTTTTTTTTTTTGTTCAGAAGATGTTGAAATGAAAAGTTTCAACAATTTCTTTTTTTTTTCAAGTTGAAAAACTAGTTTAAACTAGGATGACCAGATGTCCTGATAAAATTGGGACCGTCCCGAGATTTTGGGGTGTGTCCTGCATCCTGACCAATCCGCTTTTTTTTTGCTCCGTCGTCAGGGACTGACTTGGCTTTTTTTTTTTTTTTTTTTTCTCCCCCCCCTTTGTCCTGTTTTTTTCTTTCCCTCATCTGGTCACCCTAGTCTAAATTGATCCTTTCAACATAAAGATTCAGTTTTAACTAATTGACTTTTCCCCTGAAACCCTGACCTGTCACTTCAGTCTTTACCAAAAATCTTGAAAGGGGAAACTTGATTTGATGCCTCTGCATTTGTCTCAGAGCAATATTCTAATATCCTATAAGCAAATTAGAAACTTATTACTCTTGCTCTTCAGCAGATAGGATAAATAAAAGAAATACGGAACATTGTATCAAATCAAACAAATGTAATTTATTTTATATGTAAAATGTGAATTTATTTGTAACATTTCATCATATAAGTCAAACCTGAACATATTCCTTATTAAGTGTATGGAGAAGGAAGTGCAAAGTGAGGAGATCATGGTGGCTACATAGAAATACATACCTCTATGTTACTGTTCTCACCTTTCTATGACTGAAATATGTAAACATAAAATTACCATCTAATAGCTTTTGATGTCTAAATCAGAAGTTCCTATAGGTATGGCCAATAGAGTCCTATAGAGCCGAATTCCCCTGTTCCTAGCTGTTAAATTGCATTAAAAAGACAGCTAAAATATATTAAATCCTTGCCCAATATTACTTTTCCAGCTAATCAATTGCTACACAACGTCATGAGTTTGTGAATTAAAGGGGAGATAGTCCGTGTAATTGTGAATGTGAAAGGGGTACGGCATAAGAGAATTCATGTTTTCAACATGGTCTCTGCTATGAAAAAGTTTGGAAATCTCATGACTAGATTAAAGGAGCTAGTGATCTCAGTCCAGTTCCTCATGGGCAGGTGTCCACATCACAAGACCCACACCACACTTGACACCCTGTTTGGCTGTTTCTACAGAGAGGCTTAAAGATTCAATTGCATGGAAAACAGTCTTCTCATTTCTGTAGCAGCCTGCTTCCGGCCCATTGGAAGAGCAGTGTGGAAACTGTATGCTGCCTGTGCTCTTCATGTTTATATAAGAATATAAGAATGGCCCTACTGGGACAGACCAAAGGTCCATCTAGCCCAGTATTCGGTCTTTCTACCGTGGCCAGTGCCAGGTGCCCCAGGGGGAATGAACAGAACAGGGAATCATCAAGTGATCCATCCCCTGTCACTCATTCCCAGCTTCTGGCAAACAGATATTTGTGAATAAGCACAGGATATCAGTATCCAGAGCTGTCAGACTGGCTTGAAATTCTCTGGGGAAAAAAAATTAACTAAATGTAAACCAGAGTTTAAAGGAAGGCACTGCTGAGGCCTGCCTTAGTCACAACGACTGGCCAGAGGGGGCTTGCATGACACCATTGTGAACACAGCTGTCTTTTGGACTCCATGAAGGAGAATCTCAATTTTCATATAACATGAAAAGTAAGACGCTCATCCTTTTTCTTGCAAACATAGCCTTGAAACTATGTAGACTAAATGCTAGATAAGCAGCTCGGTTCCACTTCTGCAATGAGATGCTAGAAAGAACCTACAGACAGGCACACAATTTTATGATTCATTTAAATTGGGGTATATCCCAAAATGTTAGGTGGCTCCTTCCTTCCTCAAAACAACCTCATGTTGACCCTGTGCGCAGTAGTGAGATAATGTTAGACAATGGACAGGAATATCAGTTACATTTGGGGTGGCAACAAAGTGCTTCACAGACTTGATGAGTAACGCTAAGGCCTGTTCTGCGTGAGAAAGTTCTCAGCCCTCCCTCAGACCGGGACTGAACTGGCTGCTGTTTGTTTGCCTATACAGCTGTTTCCTGACTATTGCTGATATCATCATGGCAGCTTCTGCGCAAGATGAACTCCCCTCCTGCATCCCTGAACAACAATTCTAGAAGCACGGTATGGATGGATCACATACTGCCTGGGAATTGTCAATGCAGGATAATCTGAAGTGCTCACAACCTAAACTCAACATGACATAAGTGAGGCTCATTAAACGGACAAAAAGGAGGAAGGGAGTGGAAGGATGAGAATAATAATAATAATAATTAATAAATAAATCACATGGCTACTCAGTAAGGCATATACACAGAGGATGATACACTTGGTCTTGCCTACCTGAGTAAGTGCTATCAATGTGGGTACAGATTGCTCAATGGGGCCCTAACAGTCAGAACCAGAGTAGCAGCCGTGTGTATAGGCATAGTTGATGGATCCAGGATGAAACACCACAACCTGAAAACAAAACATCTGAGAAAGCCAGTTACAGACTGCACTTGTGCTTTAGAGGAAGCAAGGCTAGTATCATTTAGGTCATGACTAAATTTTGCTTTGCAATATGTACTTTGGTAAACCCTGTCACCAGAGGTCATTATGCACTTACATAAATAAATAGGAATACAGTACATAGCAATTGTCACTGGAATTAAAGCTGCTGGTGGAACCACAAACTGGGAGGGGAGGGAATTAAATTTGGCTATTAGTTATACTTGTGTAGCTCCATTAACTGACAATAGAACTTGGCCCAAGGCCTCTATGCATCTCAGACAAATGCTCAATCACACAAAGCTAAGGGAATAGCTTTGCTAGTTCCAGGCAGCAGCAGATTTTCAAAATATTACCCACAATTCCTTACAAGTTCAGTGATGTGTTGTTCTCACAGATGGTCTGTTAATTACAGATTTGAGAAGTTTTTACGCTTGTTTTGTCTAGAAGACAATCTGTTGGGACAGCACCATAATTGGAAAAGTCTTATAAAGCAGTGAATATAAACCTACAGCAAAATAGCACTCTTTGTGCAAAGGCTGCTACTATATGTAAATATTCAAATATCCCCTGCTTCTACCTGAAGGCAGCAGGAGAACAGGTGACAAGAAAACAGGAATTGGTGCATCAATGGAAAGGCACTTCAAGTCTAAAACTTCACTACCAAGGAACATTGAAAGCTTGTATTTATTTTTCACTACAGTGAAAAGAGGAGATTAGCTCCTATTTGTGAATTATTAATTAAAATCTCCTCTCCGGTTCATTGGCTCTCAAATCTTCCTCAGGTATTTTAATTCTGTAAACATATTTAATCCTTTCCACCTTCTCAGGGTAAATAGAGCTTTGATATCATAGTTAGAGGATTTCTTAAAGAGACACCGTCAACTACTTGTTTCCCCTACCTCGTGTAGTTCATTTTTGTAGGTAAAAAATGAATGGGGAAGGAGGCTTTACCTAACTCAGTGTGAATGGAAATGTTCCCATATAACTTCTGGGAAAACAATTTTATAATGGATTTTTAAAAAATCCAATGATATTAATTTAAGTATTTGTACATCTCTATGCACTGTAATGAACCCAGACATGGTACATGACAGCTGCAAAATCAAGATGAATAGAATCCTATTTACAATGGTCAGATTATTCAAATAGGTTTCACTATGACCTTTCTGCTCTGTCAGTGATGACAGTTGTATTGCCCATGTGTATCCTCTTACCATGTTTGCCTTATGCGTGGGATGCCCACACTGCCCCAGGTTACCAAGTCACTATCCTATCTTCATTTCAAGTTCTTCTTAAAAAAAACCCACCCCAAACAACCTTGTATTCTGTGAGGCACCTTATAATTAATAAGTAAATACAGACTCACCCTCACTCCTACATTCTCCCCACCTACCTCTGGATTTCCCAGTGCAACCTGTATTCTATGTGTCTTTCTTTTAGACTGTAGAAGAACAGGGCAGCAGTACTGTCTTTATGATTATTTATATAATAGCAGTAAGAAAAGGAAGAAGCAGCAGTTCCTGTACATGTAGTCCCACCTGCAACAATGACTCCAGGAGCAGACTGCTCTCAGTTTTCTGATTAGAGCTGTGGTTTTTGGCTCCAATTGTCATAGCAATAAGAACTCACTTCTTCAAAAAGTATCCAGTAGAGGTGGCGAAAGTCTGCAGTGACCTTTCGATCTAAGGAACAGGACTCAGGACTAAAAGGCTGAGGAAAAAGCAAGCCTGAAGTCAATGGGGTGCTCCAACAGAAAGGGAGGGCTCAATTCTCCATCACTGGCAATTTTTAAATCAAGACTGGATGTTTTCCAAAGAGATGTGCTCTAGGAATTATTTTGGTGCAGTTCTTTGACCTGTGCTATGCAGGGGGTCAGACTATATTACTACAGTGTTCCCTTCTGGCTTAGAAATCTGAAAAAAACAAACAAACAAAACTTTTATCTTATTCTCTCCAAAATCCTCTTCCTGCTGCTGACAAAAGGGAGCTAAGATCCCGTATACAGTCTGTAACCGTCACCACACACTGCTGCCTCATAGCCGGGGTCATTCTGCAGCACTCTGCCTCAGTTTCTCTTCACCAGAGGTTTTTAATCTCTCCTGGGCATTCACATGGCTCAACCCTCCAGCTGGGTCATTCTGTATTCATTCACCTTTTTTGGGTAACAAAATTTGTTCCACCCCTCTTGGGCTAGTCTTCAACCCACTCCCAGGCCTTTCTGTCTGGATTCTTTCCTGCTTTGGCAGGACATTCCTAATCCCACCTGCCTGGAGTCTTTTCATCTCCTGATGTCTTAAGGTCTCCTGCAGGTGCCTCCTGTTCACTGCTACTCTCTTGCAGCTGCCCTCTTGCTTTCTGTCAAGCAGCAATTCCCAGAACCTCCTACCTGAGATCTCAAGCTTGGGAAGGACCTCTTCTCCTCTTCCCTGTGTCTCAGGGACTGTCTTCGCCAGCCAACCTTCACCTTCTTCTTCTTCTGCTTGATGGTGAAGCATGCTCATCTACTGAGTCAGTAGTAGCTGCCATCTACTATATTCCTTGTACATTCATTCCACTATACTCTCTTAGCCTGCTCTTTATCCTTAAAAAATAATATTTTAAATGTTAAACCCCCTTTCCCAATAGCCTGATAGTACATTCTGTCACTTTAAAGCGTCAAAAATTTTAATCAAGACCTTTTCTTTCCTGGGAACACTCCCTGCATTCCCATATCAGGTGATCAACTGTTTCTTTAACCTCACGTGTGTTACATAATCCATCTTGGTGTCTATTCAATAACTATACATTATTATTCAAACCAACAGTCTTAATACGAGTACTTCCCTGATCCTTTCATAACTTTGGAGTAGAGCATTATCCTCTACTTTGGAGCATACTCCATAGGATCTTCTTTCTCTTTTCTCCTTGGTCCACAAGTTTTGCCATTCCTTTTAAAATTCTTTTTTAACTAAACTCTTAAATTCTTGTTTATTCAAAGGAGTCTTTACATTGATTTCTCTATGTTTTAAAGCATTTTTCACTTATTTATCAGCCATTTCATTGCATTGCTACATGATGGAATCCATGCTGCTACTATGTTCACATTCAAACCTACTAATTGCATTGTCAAAAGCAATATTTCATTTATTAGTTCAACTCCTGCTTTCTGATGTACCCCTTTTAATTGCCAGTATATCTAATAATGAATCTGAAAAGATAACAGCTGTACATACCTTATCCAGTTTAATGTTAACATTATTTCCACCAATTCATCTATCATAATGGCTACAAAATTAAATATGCTTTCAGTTCTCTGAACTCCAGTCTCAGGGATGCAAAAGGCAACTCCCACATACCTGTTCTTTCAGCTTTAGATCTGTCAGCATATACTCAGCAATGTTGACTCCATTTACCATATATAAACTCATAAACGTTATCTGTCATATAGGACGTCTCTTACTTTCCCTTTGTTTTATTATATTATTCTAAATCCACACCCAGAGAGAGAATTTTGCAGGTATAACTTACTGCCACAAAACTATAGATTTTAATCTCTTCTAGTCCTTCTTTTTCACTTAACTCTTTTACCAACCTTTTAACCTTAAGGCCATGAGTGAGTTTACTGTGTCCGGCTACATTTCATCCCCTTAATTCCCAACATTCCTTGTCTATAGGTTCAGTATTCTTATCTGTGCTACCTCCCTTGACTTTAGCCCAAAATGTCAGATCTAGCATATTCATTCTTAAATTGATAGGCATTTCTTCAGTAGCATTACACACTGTGGTGTTAGGAGAAATGCACCACATGCAGTTTGTAGCATTTCAACTTGAACTGACTCTATCTTTTTAAGCTCCAATCCAGATGCAGAACTAAAAGCTTGACACCCATAATCTATGACTGCTCTTATTAATGCTCTATATAGCATCATAAGCACTTTATCTGTTTCCCAGTTAATCCCAGCAGTATTTTTAAATAGATTAATCCCACCTTTACATTTGTTTGTAATACTTTCTATATGGTCCTTCCAAGTAAGTTTATTATCAAGCAGTATACCCAGAAATGTAAAACTGTTAACTGCATACACCTGTTCTGCACCTATTTAGCATTGCTAAAGTCAAGATATATCACATCCACCACTTTCCCCATATCTGCAGAGCCAATTATCTCATCATAGAAGGCAATCAGGTTGGAAAGACATGACTTGCCCATGGTGAATCCATGTTGACTGTTCCTGATCACCTTCCTCTCCTCCAAGTGCTTCAAAATGGATTCCTTGAGGATCTGCTCCATGATTTTTCAAGGGACTGAGGTGAGGCTGAGCAGTCTGTAGTTCCCCAGATTCTCCTTCTTCCCTTTTTTAAAGATGAGCACTATATTTGCCTTTTTCCAATCGTTTGGGACCTCCCCCGATCACCACGTGTTTTCAAAGATAATGGCCAATGGCTCTGTAATCACAGCAGCCAACTCCCTCAGCACCTCAGATGCATTAGATCCAGACCCATAGACTTGTGCATGTCTAGCTTTTCTAAATAGTCCTTAACCTGTTCATTTACCACTGAGGGCTGCTCACCTCCCCCCCATACTCTGCTGCCCAGTGCAGCAGTCTGGGAGCTGACCTTGTCTGTGAAGACCAAGGCAAAAAAAGTATTGAGTACTTCAGCTTTTTCCACATCATCTGTCACTAAGGTGCCTCCCCCATTCAGTAAGGGTCCCACACTTTCCCTGACCACCTTCTTGTTGCTAACATACCTGTAGAAACCCTTCTTGTTACCCTTCACATCCCTTGCTAGTTGCACCCCCAGTTGTGCTTTGGCCATCCTGATTACATCCCTGCATGCTCGAGCAATATTTTTATACTCCTCCCTAGTCATCTGTCCAAGTTTCCACTTCTTGTAAGCTGCCTTTTTGTGTTTAAGCTCACAGAAGATTTCTCTGTTAAGCCAAGCTGGTCACCTGCCATATTTGCTATTCTTTCTGCACATTGGGATGGTTTGTTCCTGTGCCCTCAATAATACTTCTTTAAAATACAGCCAGCTCTCCTGGACTCCTTTCCCCCCTCATATTAGCCTCCCAGAGGATCCTGCCCATCAGTTCCCTGAGGGAGTCAGTCTGCTTTTCTGAAGTCTAGGGTCCGTATTCTGCTGCTCTCCTTTCTTCCTTTTGTCAGGATCCTGAACTTAACCATCTCACAGTCACTGCTGCCCAGGTGGCCAGCCACTTCTACTTCCCCTACCAATTCTTCCCTGTTTGTGAGCAAACCCTCCCTCCATAATGTATCATATGCTTTTTCAATGTCCAAAACAACAGTTATCATATACTCTTTGTTACTCATACTTTTTTGTATTTCTGTTTCTAATCTTACAATATGATCAATTGTGCATCATCCTCTCCTAAAACCACTTTACACGTTATTGAAGATTTCATTTCTTTCCCCAGGTGTGCAGCTAGCCTCAGCCTTCCACTGTTGGGCTGTCCTCTTTTTAAGCCCCACTGCCAGTGCAGGTGTAGCTGAACAGAGCTAACTGAACAGGGTTGGCTGACCCAAAAGATGAGACTTGCAGGACAGAGGAGCTACCTGATTCTGCCCTCCTGAGAGGCACATTATCTCCTGCCAAGGCCCAGAGGAAGAAAACAATGAATGAATCTGAACAATGTCCAAGAACAGCTTTACCCTTACCAACAGAGGGTCACTGAGGTTTTAGAGAAAATAAATAAAATAGGATATCTCTATTAATTTATTTTTAAATCCTAGAACTGGAAGGGACCTTGAAAGGTCATCAAATCCAACCCCCTGCCTTAACTAGCAGGACCAAGTACTGATTTTGCCCCAGCAGCCCCCTCAAGGATTGAACTCACACCCCTGAGTTTAGCAGGCTAATGCTCAAACCACTGAGCTATGCCTCTACCCTAACTCCACCATCTTATGGTTTAGTGTACTCTTTCTCCTATCCCAAGATTACAATCCCTTACCTGTGAAAATATGTCCCACTGTCTACCCTCTGGTCAGCTTGTCTGTCTTTATGACTGAGTTTCTTCACAGTTGAATGAGTTAGCTCTTGCTAACACATACTACATCTTTGCATAAGGGGGATCCATTTGGTGAAAGTGCTTGGGGACAAGTTTGGACTGTGGTATTTAATATTAGTCGATCTGCAATAGAGTTATTGATTCAAACTTTTCACCTTCTTACCCCTTGTAAGAGTAAATAGAGCCATTTGGGGTAGATTGCCCAATTTCTATGTTTTTACTGTCCTCTTGTGTGATTTATCAGTTCCTTAGTGTACATGTATTCCTCCTGTATTGTGAGGTTTTTCTAAAACCTGAACCCAAGGTGTGCAGACTGTTTTATCATATGAGTTTATCTTCCTAGAGAGGATTCCCAAATGTGTTGCAATAGACACAGGTCTCCTGCTTACAACCTGAGGACTTCTGCCCAGGAGATAGAAGCTTTGCCTATAGTGGGTGGAGTCCCTATGAGGAAGATATCACATTCAGAAGGAGTTTTATGATGACTCTGTTTCCCAATAAACATGGAATATTTGTGTGCAGATGGTCTGCAGTTTCTTGTTGTGCATGCATCAGTGATAGATCTCTACTTTGGTTACCTGTTTCTTTAAAGGTATATAAAAAGCAATGAGATTTTTTTTCTTTCACTTCAGTGCCTCTTCAATTGCTACACACCACAATCTACTAGCAGCTAGTTTTGCTAGGCACTTTTTAACAGGCAGATGTACGCCAGCTCTAAACCACCATAATTGGCAAAGCACCAGTGAAAAAGATATTCCAGCCATCACAGCCTGATGTAAAACAACAATCAGAAAGAACCTCAATGAAGTCTTACAAAACATGCTTAAAAATAACAACAAATGCTGTTTCGCTTTCTGTAAACTCTTTTGATTCAAGTCTTTTATATTCGGTCAGCCAGAGATCGCCATGTCTCAGGAGATGCAAACCATGTGTTTATACCTTATTGTTTATTTACCTTTTTGATTTTTCTTTTATCTGTTTTTTTCTGTAAATATGCACATGAAATGTGCCAGACTGACAGCTTTATCCACAAAACAAATAAAACAGGGGAGGATCAGTGGAAGCGTCCCTTCATGCAGTACTGGTATGCCTCATTGCTAATGTCTAGTGAGCTTGCAAACAGCTCAATCTTTGCTTGGGATCCTCTTGTAGCTCTCCATTCCTCTCTACCCCCAGTGTCCCATGTCATATTGCATTGGCTAATCCCTTTCCCTGGAGTTCCTGTACTTTACTTGTCCCTGCCATTTCCATGAATTTCTGGTCCCCTCCCTCTGGACATGTCCCTTATTTTGCCCCACCTCCCACGGCTCCCATCCTTTCTTTCTCCTGGTATCCCATTATTCGTTCTAGATCCCCCTTCCTCAATGATACTTCTACCCCACTCTCCTTGACATCCTCCTCCTGTGTCCCCTTCCCCAAAGGTTCAGCTTTTTACTTGCTATTACTCTTCATTCCCCACCCCTCTCTCCCTAAGGCTCTGACTGGGATGGGGCTGGGATGGCTGTTGCTGGGCTAGTGGCTTCCCCAAACTCCCCAGCTCAGCTCCTTCCCTGTCCATCCCTTCTCCTATGTCTGCTTCAGTTCTGCAATAAGGGAAGGAGGTGGGGGCATGACTAACAAGGGAGCCTGCTTAGTGCCAAGAGGGCAGAGTATCAAAGGCGTAGCTGTGTTAGTCTGTATCCACAGAAATAATGAGGAGTCCGGTGGCACCTTAAAGACTAACAGATTTATTTGGGCATAAACTTTCGTGGGTCAAAAACCTCACTTCTTCTAAGTGTTTTAAGGGTTTTTGACCCACGAAAGCTTATGCCCAAATAAATCTGTTAGTCTTTAAGGTGCCACCGGACTAATCTATGGCTGGCCCAGCAAGGGCATGCGACCAATCACGGTTGATAGGAAGAAGCCATTGAGAATATGAAACAAAGAACATCCAGGTGTCAGTGGCAGAGAGACTGTGTTGTCTATGCCCCTCACTAGTTGAAGATTGACAGGTCCCCACAATAATTAGGCTGATGATGACTGGGATGAATTTGAACTAACCACCTAGATGTGAAAAGCTGTATATAAATTTTATTCCCCTGAGTAATCCCATGAGGTACGTTTTTTAAAAAAAGTGTCTTTACAGATTTTAAAGCAACAGTAAAGACTAGGTACAAGAAACTCTGGGCAACCTGGAGAGGACACTTCCCAAACACAAAGCTCTGGATTTCTGCACGCTGGCCATATCATGTGCTTCTCACTTGCACATCTGTGCTTTCCATTTACATAAGAAATGTAGAGGGGAGGGGGAGCTCAGTGGTTTGAGCATTGGCCTGGTAGACCCCAGGTTGTGAGTTCAATCCTTGAGGGGGCCATCTGGGGCAAAATCAGTACTTGGTCCTGCTAGTGAAGGCAGGGGGCTGGACTTAATGACCTTTTAAGGTCCCCTCCAGTTCTAGGAGATAGGATATCTTTATTTATTAAGAGAGGAATTCCTCCCATATTATGTGACATGTTTCCATTTTGTCATCTTATAAATACAATGCTCATATGAAGTAATCTCAGCCATGTCCACAGAGCAATCATTTAACAGTTGGACATAGAGCTTTTCTGCCGCCTAAGGATCAATCATTTTCCAAAACCTCAGCTAGCTGCTGTCCATTTATAAAAGACTTTGTACTTAGTAAGAGTCTAGTCTCCTGAGGGCTGTAATGCTTTGGTCTAATTTTGGTTGATGGCTTGTTGTGGAGGTGGCTGGAAGGTGTCTAGTGGCCTGTGATATAAAAAAGGTAAAATTAGATGATCTGGTGATCCTTTCTGGCCTTAATCTCTATGATATCTACTGATGAAAAGTTGTGGAGTAAATGCCTCGGCTACAACTCCTAATAATGATTTATTATTTCTATAAGATGTATAACATCTGACCTTAAGTTTCCCAAATAACAGGTCACGTTCCCACTCTGACTCTCACTCTGCATTCGTACCATCCTACCTTTTTTAAACACAGAAACCAAGCAGGGCCGATAAACACCAGGCCAGTAGACAGGGGATGTAAAATCCAGAGGAGGATACTGACAGTCCCGTTAAGATTAAAAGTTTATTTAAAATGAGAAAACTTGCGCTGGGTCCAAGAATGAGATTTAGCCATGGAAAATCCAAGCCAGTGTGAAAATTCTAGCCATGCTGACAGTGACATTTTATACCAACTTGCGTATTTCCTCTTTCATATGTATGCTTTCAAATCCAATGTCTTGGCTTGCGTTTAGAGTTATAGAGCCAAGCTGAATCTCTGACTTTGCATCTGCATTTGTAGCTACTGGCTTACTAAAATCGACTACAAAGCTGTTTGCATAGACTATCTATCTATCTATCTACCTATCCCTTGCATCCACAATTATCTAGGCATACAAGACAAGAATAAGGTGGACAAAAGCCAAGTTTTCCTTGAAAGGATTCTATTGTCTACTGCTTAGTTTAGTCACTTAACTTCTCTGCCACCTCTGTACTCTGGGAATAGTAATACTTACCTATCCTACAGAAGTGTAGTGAAGATAGGTTAATGCTTGTAAATGTTGTATAAATGTTAAGTATTATTATTTATAAAAGTAAAAACTTTTCCAGAGTCAGATTGTAGGGGGTGGGGAGCATTCTGGGATACCTCGGACAACAAGGAATTAGCTCAGGAGAAAGAGTACCAGGCCTGAAAGCCACAACCCTCCCTCTTGCCCACCCACACAATCGACTCATATTACCAAAGATATAGCAAAGGACTATTAGGTTGGGTGTAGGGAGGATTTACTGGGGAATCAGAAGCCTGGTAATAGTTGAGGAGAGGGAGATGGGGATCAGAGGCCCTATTTGGGATCAGGAAACTAGTGAGGTTCAAATAAAGGGAGGCATGGGGGAATGTAAAGGGAGAGGAAACAATGTGGCATTTGTTCTAACTATTGTTTGCAATTCTCCATAGATTACTATTACTTACAGTTTGTTTTTGAGATCTAGTGGCTCTGTTACACTGGTGTAAATCCAGAATAACCCATCAGCTGGGGTAACTGAGAGTGGAAACTGACCCCAAGAGAATCAGCTGAAAACTGATTATTCTTCAGATAATGTAATTAACATTAGTAAGGTTATCATTGCTACTGCAGGGAAAGAAATGATTAAGAAGCCATTTTTATATTAATATGCCAGAAGGATGTGTTCAAAGGTCATGTAAATCTAGTCCATCAGTCTCTGTCAAATAATGTATGATTTACGATAAGGTGTCGAGACCACCGAGTTTCATACAGCCATTGATTATTCACTGGATAATGCTATTCATAGTTTGTAAGAAAGGCAATGCTACTGGTGGTAGAAATAACTGCCCTTTCAAATAACATTTCACTTCCAGGACCGAAATGGGAGCTACAGGTAAAGTTTTGAGCTAATGTATATATCACTGTGAAATGCAATGGAATATTAAATATACTCCAGCTATGTGCTACACTTGGCATGTATTTATTGCAACATTCTATAAGCAATTTCCATTCTGATGTGGTCTTCATGCATTGGGTTCTTCGGAATGGATGGAAAGTGAACAGAATAAAATCAAGATGAAAGGTATAATCCACAAATGGAAATCCTGCATGAATAATGCAATATAATCCAGTTATTGGTTCATTGGCCCAAAGTCCTTCAAGGATTCTTTACAAACCAAATGATGTACTAGAGTCTAACTGGTATCTCTGACTCAGTTTTAAGATGTCTGTGTCATACAAGTCAACAAAGCCTGTTGCAGATCAACTTGGACATCTATAGCTTTCACCAATAAGAAGGACTTTTTAGAGAAGTGTTTTCATTATTATATTATTTTTCATTATGTAACTACTATAGCTCAAATGTCTGTTAAAATACACTGTCATATTTCATTTTTTTGCATGTGAAGCCAGGCATTTAAAATTCTTGTACTCAACCTCTTGCCCAAGAGGCAAAGTCCTGGCTTTTTACTACTGGCTTTGTACTGTGCTTTCCCATGATAGACCCATTGGATCTCAATGACATATTAAAATACCATGGGCTTAATTGCAGTGCGCCTATTCACACGCTTAAAGTCAAGCATATGCTTAAGTATTAGTTGCTAATTTGAGGATTCACTCAGGTATAACTGCCAATGAAGTTAAATGCCTAAGGACAGAATAAAGAATATGTCAGGGTTTAGGCTGGCCCTCAGGAATGCTAAATATATGCAAATTTCAGTTTATTGTGCCCAGTTCCAACATTTCCTGGGGATAAAGAATTTTCAGATAACAGCTGCTGGGCTTGAAACTCCATTCCCCTCCCATTTCTTGGTTTATGTATTATGACAGCCTCAACAGGCATGTCAGCCAAATTGTTCTAATTTCCTTCCATCTGCTAGCAGCCTATTTTCTATTTCAATCAAACTAAGCAAAGCATACTTTTTTAGAAGGCAGATCTCTGCAACTTGATTGCATAAAAAATTGTCCACACAACACTATGGCAATATTACTTTCACCAGTCTTTGCAAGTCATATAGAACAGGACTCACTAAGGTCTTCATCCTTCAAACTCACATGGATACTTGAGTGACCAGTTGATCTTACTGGGACTGCACGCACTAGTGAGGGCTACTCACATGAGCAAGGGCTGCTGCAGAATCAGGCTCTAATGGGGAAAAAAATACCACAGGTTGATTTTAAAATGAACTGAAGAAAATAGGCCAGATCTTTAGCTCTTGTGAATTCAGTGGAGCTACCAGCTGAGGATCTGACCCAATATTTTTCTGGGCTCCATACCTTTTTATACCTGCAGAAAACTCCCACTTTCATTATTCACTGTACCTGTTTTCCTCTGAGTGTAACTGGGAATTTCTCATTTCTCAGCCTCAGGATGTATATGTATAAAGAGGCCCAACTCACTCAAATTCTCTGTAGTGTTTGTACAGAAGGAAATGAAACAGAACACCAATAATTTTAGACACATATATCTGCTTAGAGGATTATGGGGCTGATCCAAAGCCCATTGAAGTTAGTGGAAGTGCTCCCATTGTCTTCTCAATGGGTTTTGGATCAGGACCTATATGACTTGTTTCATAAACTTTCCATCAGAGTATAACACTTGCACAGCTCTAATCTGTACAGAATATTTTTAAAAAATATTTAAGATACAGCTCATTGCAATTATAGGGCAAAAGGGTCCCAGTAAAATCTGTTTCAACTCAGAACACGAATGCAACATACTGCACCATGCAATTATAATAACAAACTTTATCCAATCACTCTTTTCCCCCTTTGTTACAGTTCTTCTTTTAAACTGAAACTTATGATGTAATGTCCTGTGTCACGAACATTAAACAATGACTTGTCTTTGCATCTGTTTGTGTTTGAACTGTACCTTCTAGCAGCTAATATTTAATCTTTCAGAAGATGACTCATGGGGAAATGCCAAAGTCATTGGCAGAGGATTTTAAACAAAGAGTTTTTAAAATGGCATGACATAAAGAAGTAATCTATCTACAGAAAAGTGTATTATTTAATTACTTTTCATCTAATTTTTAATGGCTTTAACTTTGCTACAGAGGAGGATAGATCATGAGCCTAATCCATAAAAACACAGATACAATTCACTCAAATAAACTGTGACATCAAAGTAATCAAAGGTCTGATTGGCTTACTGCCGACATGGGTTGCTATTGCCTTATTAATATTCCCTTTATAAGAAACCCTAAAGAATTTAATAGGGATAAAATCAATACAGTCTTTCTCTTGGTCTCTTCGTGTAGCATGGAGGAGACATTTCAGACTCTTCCCAAAAGTATTTTTAATAATGATAATAATACTTAGCACTTCATGACTGAGATTCAGCTCAAGCAGCCTAAGGGATTTGGGCGTCCAGATCCCTTTAGTGGTTTTAAAAATCTCGATCTTCATCATAAAAGTGTTGTACAATCTTTAGCTAACTCATCCTCACAATACCCCTTTGAGGTAGGTTTCTATATATAACTGGACACACTGACATACAAAAAGGGTTAAGTGAGTTGCTGAAGTCCACACAGTATGGGAGCTGAGGATAGAACTCAAGTTCCTTCCTGATTTCTGCCCAGTCTGCAGTCCAGTACAGCAAACTGTAACATTGATGGATGAAAAGAGTAGTGGCAGGCATCTCCAGTAGGGCGATAACTTTGGAGGTGGAGGGATAATACAGATTTGTGGAGAACCTCAGTACCCCATCTGGACTGACATTTTGGGCCATGGTCAGTCATGTTGATGATCAGGGATCATGAGTAGAGATGAGACGACTGACATTTTTTAAAGGTGAGTACTCTACTATGGGACTGTAGCCTATTCATGTTCTCTACATGGAATATAAGCATTAGCCATAAAAACATGTTCACAGCCCAGTTATTAACTAACCACTGTAGCCACCCAAAGAACCAAACAAAACAACCTTCCCCAAATGAGTAAATTAAAAAAAAGACAAAACAAACTAAACTATGTGGAATTCAGCATCCAATCTTGCAAGGTACTGAATTCTATCAATAGCTCCTGGAATTAATAAAAGCTGGGGCTGCCCAAAACTTCTCAGGGGCTGCTCAGTACATTGGAAGAACAGACTTTAAAGATTAAACTTTTACTATAAAGCAAACTTCCAACAAACATGGCAATAACATCTATATCCTTGTATATTAATCCCACACCCATCAATGTAATCCATAAATAAATGTTTTCCATTCATTTCCAAATAAACCTCTCCTGTCCTGAATTTTATCATTTGCTTTTTCAAGAGAGGCCATCTGAGTGAGATTAGCCATCTGTTCACCATCCATTTACTCTGGTGGAAGAGATCTCTTTTTCTCTAATGCCTTCCATTGTTTTCCTTGCCATCGTTAATCTCCTCTGTGTCCAGACTGCCCTTCACAATTAATTGATTTTCAGATCAGGAAAATAATCTAATATGCATCTAGTTGGGTTAGTGATGGATGCAGCTAGACCATGTTGGGATTGGACATCGTTCATTTATAAATGATTTTTTTAAATCTGAATATAGCACTGATACCTGATTACATCCTGTGGCACACCCTGATATACCACTTAAAAGTGAAAAGAAGAAGAAAAAAAAATGAAAACCCTGGTGGGTATTTTAATAATTGTATCTCAAAGGAACATATGCAAATGTTGGCACAAAAAAAAACACTTAGGTTGATTTGGTTAAACTAATCTGTGGAGGAAACAATATAAATCGTAAAAATGGAAAAAACAAACAAACAAAAAAACAGCTGTGATAATGGAGCAGTGTGGATCTTATTAAAGGATAGATAATACTGATGTACCAGAAACACTATTGGCTCAATTATGACCTTTTAGGCAATGTCCAAAATTGACTCCAGCTTGAGCTGTGAAAGGCAGTGTCTCCAGCAGGAAACCAGCATCTTTGAGGAGTGCCCAATATTCTCTCCATTAGAGGGGAGAGGAAGGTGTAGAGTAGAAGTTAATCCTGAAAAGAATAGTACTAACTCCACAAAGCTATCTACCTGAATACCCATGTGCTTCTAAAATAAGATTGCTCCCATCTCTGGCATATTAAAGTGCCTAATTCAAATATGTGGCATGGGGGCACTGGTAGAAGAGAAATAGTGGTCTGGGACTCAGGGGTTCTATGTTCAGTTCCTGGCTTCACCTCAGACTTTTTGGAGAACCTTGATCAAGTCACTTGATCTTTCCGTGCTTCAGTTTCCCATCTATCAATGTAGGTAGAATCACCTACCTTACTTTTGTAGTGCTAACGAGGCCAATGCAATCCAGGTGGCCCATTTCCAGCAGCTGACAAGAAGGTGTGAGTATCAGCAGAGGGAAAATTACTTAAAAAGATACTCACACCTTCTTGTCAACTGCTGGAAATGGGCTACCTGGATTGCATTGACCTCGTTAGCACTACAAAAGTAATTTCCCCTCCCTGGGTATTCACCCCTTCTTGTCAACTGTTGAGAATAGGCCACTTCCACCTTAATTGAATTAGCTTGTTAGCAGTGACCCCCCACTTGGTAAGGCAATTCCCATCTTTTCATGTGCTATAATATATATTCTTCTTACTGTATGTTTCACTCCATGCATCTGATGAAGTGGGTTTTAGCCCACGAAAGCTTATGCCCAAATAAATGTGTTAGTCTCTAAGGTGCCATAAGGACTCCTCCTTACTTTTTCTCTATGAATAATCTCTTCTGTCTGACCGTATCTACGCTGAGCTTTTCTTTAAAGTATCTCACTGTGTTGTATGTAGGAGTAGTGCTTGCGCTAGACTGGCAAACTGCAATTTTACTGGTGTATTGTCTAGACCTGCTCTGAACAGCATTTGCCAGAAAATAATAAAACTATTCTCACTTCCACTATTGCTTAGGACTAACGGAAGCTGCAGTTGTGCTAGCGCAATGGCGAGGAAGGTTTTTTTTAGCTCAGTGTAGATCGGAGGAGGTTAAATAGTCACATCACACCTTCTCCCATCAAAGAGGCCTCTTTCAAGACTATTCTGTGGTAGGCAGCAGGAGGATATGGGAAGGATACATGACCACAGTCAAAGTGCATCACCTCTGTTAAAGGCTTGTTTGTCACTAGCTTAGAGTACAAGGTAATAAAGGTTACTCCCACCAGGTCTTCCTCAGTTTAAGGTGTTGTCTTTAAGCCAGTAGATCAGGTTATGAAGAAAACTCATTCACAGCACCCAGTTTTTAAGGTTAATATCAAGGGGGGGAATCTGTTCTTTCTTTTCATTTCCTTACTAGCACGATTATAAAACCCAATAGTCACCAACAGAAATGTTTATTGAATGAGTCATTATTTAATGAGTTCGCATCTTATTACTTGAATGATTTAATGTATGGTGTAAAAGGATTCCCCCACGGCTGGACTGTATAAACAATTTGGATAAACTTTGGATAGTGTCAATACAAAAATAAGATTTTTTTTTTTACACATGGAAACTCTTATCCACTTGTACATACTGAAAAAGCTTAAAAGCACCCTTTACTACTATGATCTACTTCACATTCTTATCTGAACATTAAATGTTTTCAAAAGCAGGGTGACAGGTTGAACTTAGCTCTAACTGGCTACATAAGGAAACAATTAAAGTCAAATCCCATTCACTATACTGCATATAATTTTGTGAAAGTAACTAATTTGTTTAAACAACCCCTGTACAAATTAGTGGGAACTTCCTTTCCATTTGGTATTCTGACACGATCATTTCTGGCTTCAACTTTGTACAGCAGATCAAAATACTCTCCACTCAGCTCTGCCATCTGAGGAACTCAAAGCTCGTTGGAAGCATTGAAGTATTGATGTGAGATGGTTTCTGCGGTAAAACTGGGGTACAGAGAGTGTAACCTCTCCGTACATTAGTTTTACCACGATTACATGCCTGGGCCGCGGCACAGGCTTGAGGGGTAGGGGCACCATGTCCATAGGGCCGTTTAGGATAGGAGAACAAGCACTGGCTGTTCTATAACATTCATGTTCAACAACTAGCACAGAGGAAGGGGGGTTATTTATTTATTTAATGTTTTAGAATAACCAATCCCCTCTGTGAGAGTTTTGCAGTCCTCACAAGAAAAAAAATGGAGTCACCTTTTAATTCAGAAGTCTGTTTGTCTAAATGAAGCAAAATTTTCAAGTCAAACTCATGCTGTGTTTGGACGGTATATTTCCACTGGAAATAGCTGTGCTGAAAAGGCATGTCATCCCAGAAAAACTGTATACTTTCCCTGCCTCTGAGCAGAGGACCTCTGCATTGAAACTTGCATATCAAATGTCTACTCAGTCCAAGTTGAAATGAGGGGAGAGTTAAACCCTGCCTATGTCATAACAGCCTTAGCCATCCTCCTCAGTGTGCCAGAGGCTGGTCCTGGTTTGTGTCACCAATCTCAGACCTCATAGACTACAGACATGGAGATTGGTGCTCACCCAGTTCATGGGGCTGCCCACCTCTTATATCCCCCTGGCATGGGCTCCAAGCGGTGAAGGATGTCTGATCAAAATCAGGTCCCTGTACTGCAAGCCCCTCCTTCCCAACCACCCCAATATATCACCAGACAAGGCTGATTGATATCCAGCCTGTCTGTCACCAAACCATCTCTATGTGCTCATGCACCGTATGGTGCCTTTCCTTGTCCTTTTGTTCTACTTTGACACCATATGGCAGTGTGTTCGACCACCTTGCAATGGTGAGTAATCACAGTGGGCCACCCTTTATTGCACCCAGGACCCTAAGCCCACTGGAAAAATGGCTGATGTGGTTAATGGAAGCTCCTGATGTTTTCCCTTTCCTCAGCAAGAGGTTGTTCCTGGTGAATCCTACCTCCAGTGAGCCAGGTTGCAGTCCCTCTTTCAGCTCCTCCAGAACCTCTGGCTGAACCTCTTTTCCCCACATTTTTTCCTTTATTCATGCCTTGTCCATGGCCTCATAAAGTCACAGCACCTCCTCATCAACCTCTTCCTGGCACTAGCCAGATGGCTATCCATTAATCCAGGAGTAGGAGGTTCTCTGTAACTGCGGAGGGGGAGGGGGCTATTTTCAATCCCTATATGTCAGACATATCTGGGCAGAGTTCCCCTGGGCAGTGTCTGCTGACTCCTTGGGCTCCTTCACAGAGCAGTGGGCACTGTCCAGTGTTCTCTGCTTGACCTCCTCATCAGATTATCTTGTTTTCAACCTATGACCTGCACTCCCGTGCTGGTTTTATCATTTGTTATCCCCTGTGTTTAATTGATTCCTGGCTCTGTGGGCTCCTCCCTATTTGAGGGGGCATGCTTTTTAATATGGAGGGCTCTACCACCTTTCCAAGATTTTATATAGACTTGCTTTAACCTTTGTGCCACTACTAGAAAATTACATTCTATTAACAGAACATAATGGACTTGTTCCAAAGTCCTTTGACATGAATGGGACTCTGTCCACGGATGTTCAATAGGTTTTGGATCCGTTTTTATTACTTTAAAATCACATAACAATCTGATGTTAGCTCTGAACTGTGACAGATATGGCAATTTTTTGCAATAGCTTTGGGAGATCTTACTGTATTAAGTTTATGTATCATTGTGGGCCAGGAATTGTATGTAATTCTGTGGGGGAGGAAGACCAGAGTTCCTCCAGGAACTAAGAACAGTGTGGGATATTACGCACATTCACTCAGAGAATGTACTCCAGAGAAGTACAACCACCTGGAGAGGTTTGCATATTCTAGTTCAAACTGAATTCTCCAGAGACCAAAAGACAAGAAAGGTCTTCTGAATAAATAGCCTGAGTTTACACTGACTGAGGGTCTTCTTTGTCATCCAGCAAATGGACAGGACCTTTTATCCAAAGGGGCCTCAATCCTTCCTGGGAAGAGCTGGAAGGGCTTTGTCTAATGAGGCCCCATAAGACCAATGGGTGATCTCTTGTAAGCTTTCAGCATGAATATAGGAACTTTTGCAGTTTTTATGTTTTCTCTGTAATGCTTACACCATTAGAATAAATGCACTTTCTTATAAAGAGCTGCATGATAACTCTTAACCTCTGGCAATTATGTTGTTCATAGCCTTCGAAGAACAAGCAAAGCACAAAGCAGTCTGGTTTGTTGGGAGCATCACAGTATAGGCCAGGAACTGTGCAGCCTGAAAAAACCCCAGTCAGGAGGGAGAGAGACACTGGTCTCCACCTAAGTGAGGTGGTGGCTGAGGATCTGGGAGCCTTTGGTGGACCATGGAGGGGAAACCCAGGTGCAATTGCCCTGAACTGTGACATGGACAATGCAGAAAATTTGAAGACAATGACAAACAGGGAGATCTGTTATAATTCTACACGTTGAAACAAGAGCCAAGTGGTCAATTATGGAAACATGGAATGGAAAACAAACCCATACAATGACATATGGGATACATGCAGATATGAAAAATAAATAATGGACTAAACATACATGCATTTCTTTTGTTGAAACTTGGGTTTTTTCACATAATATCAGTTTCATAGTGTTAAATGTTTTAAAGAAGCAGCTAAATAAAAACATAATTATGACTTTACTCTCTGACAGTTTAAGACATACTCATGGAAAGGGGAGGGGGGAATCCACCTTTGGTTTTATTACAGTGCCCTGCTCCCTTCTATAGAAATTGCTTAGCACTATCATTTGATTGACCGGATAAGTGTCAGTTTCTAGACAGGTTTCACAGCCCTTGTCTATTACTTATTATATTCTCCTATATCTTAAGTCTCAGTGAAAAGGTACTGTCTGAGAACAGAGATTTTAGGATAATATAGAGTTTGGTCTTACTATATATAGCACAGTGCACACTGAAAGTATCACAAAGCACTTTACGGTAATGCGTTTGATATGGGGGGCCCGATCCTCAGTCAATATAAACTGATGTAGATGCCAGGATTCCAGTGTCTGGTTTGAAAGACATATCAGTGGTTATACGCTTGGCAGTAGCTCAAACACATAATTGACACTAAATTTGTTTTATTACTGGTTGCTATGGTAAAGATGTGCACGCATGTAGCAACTTTATCTTGTGAACCCCGAACTGTTTAAGTCTTTCAGCATCTTGTGAGTTAGACAAAGATTATTTTCCCCATTCAAGGAAACTGAGTCATAGAGTGGTGAAGTGCTCAATCCTGCAAGCTGTTAAGCACCCCGTAAGGTGCTGAGCACCCTCAATTCCCACTATGTCAGTGAGACATGCTCAACTCAGCCCTAAGGAACTTGCCTAAGGTCAAACAGAATTGCTATAGGACTTATCCACTCTGGCCCTGATCCAGTGAAGCACTTGCTTAAAGTTAAGCACTGGAATAGTCCCACTGACTTAAGTGCCTGCCTGGATCAGGGCCAAAGTGCTAAGCACCTTGCAGGAATGAGCCCTTAGAGCCCAGTGCTAAAAAAATAGTTATGCACGTGTTTAACTTTAACACGAGTGGTTCTATTAATCCAGTAAAACTACTTATGTGCTTAAAGATAAGCGTGTGCTCAAGTCTTCGCAGAACCTAAGACATTATTGTGAATGGCATGCTTGAAATGCATAAACAGACGCATAGAGAAACAGATCTGCACAAACAGATATGGATATGGCATAATGCTATTTTGCATTTAGTATATTGCATCCCAAGCATCTCTGTGCTTTTTTCAAACATTAATTAATTTGAGCCTATAGCATGCTTGTGAAAGGCTGCTATCACCATACACATATTTTTGGAAAGATGTAAACTGATGCATAAAGGTCCTGGGCTGGCTACCAGTTTCTTGCTTTAATACTAGATCACATTCTCTCCTCCTTGACCATTAGAGTCCTTTATGATTTGCCTTTTATTGCCAAACATGTTTTTCCATAAATATCTTTTAGCTCTGGGGGGCAAAGGCATGGTGGGGGGCACATGGGGTCATGTGCCCCCACTGAGTTTTTGGTTACACCCCCCCAAACCAGACAGGCTGGCTGGCCCACTGAGGTTAGTCAGGGTGTGGAGGTGGCGCTCCCTCCCCGAGGCCCACAACATTGCTGGCCCAAGCCACCTAGTGTTGCTGCTCACCCTCCTAAATGTCCCTCCGCACCCTCCTGGTTTGGGGGGGACGCCCCACAGTTTGAAACCCTCTGAGGGGTGGTTATGTCCCTGCCCTGAACCTTTAAATTGTGCCCCCTGAGAATAGTTAGGTGTCACCTCTGCTGGAGGGGAGTGTGGTCCAGTAGTTAAAGACAGACCAGCCAAGCACATGAACTGGGCACATTTGTTCTGAAAAGTAGTGTGGCTAAATGTATGAGACTTGCCAGAGTAGAGACCTGGTTTCTAGTCCCACCTCTTGCTGAAGTGACTTTGCGCAACCCCTCACTTAATTTATTTGTAAAATGGGTAAAGTTGATTTTAAAACAAAGATACAAAGTGATTTGAAAACAATGACACCAAGCTGTGCATCAGAGCACCCTACATTAGGTACGAGCAATAAATGGACATTTTCTGGAAACAGCTCTAGCTACATCATGTCACCACAAAACATCCCCAGCAAATTTTCAATGTAGAAAGAAAAATTTCCCCTCATTTAAACGATTACAAAGAATAGATGAGGCTGACAACTGGCTTAACACATTGTAGATTAATATGAAATATGGGGCTAATAATGGAAAAGCAGCTCATCCTCAAGTACATCCTCACAAGCATGACACTCTGATCCCCCCTACAAATGGAAAGGTAAGTAGTTAATAGCTTTCAGACAACATTTTTATGTTTGGTTTTGTTGCTTAGAAAAGGCCTATCAATTATAATATTTTAGTTCTTCACAATCCACAAATCTCACCTCCAACGTTACAATGATTAATGACAGTGTCTGCCCAGTGTATCTGTGAGAAATAACTTCACTTATCTAGGGCGTCTATTCTGTCAAAAGATTAGTGGCAGTGCCTAGCCCATCTTACCAGAGGCTGGAGATAAAAAAGGTGTTTGAGACCATCCAGAGATTCTTTAATAGCTAAAATCCAAGTCCAATGCACTCCATGAGGGTATTTTGGTCTGCAGAAAGTTGTCAGGGATTTTAAAAGCAACCTTCAAATTCACATATGTAGCTGCATTCCTTTTACCCACACCAGGGTTGAAGGGCTCAGTGCCTCCATAGAATCTGATCCTACAACATTGACTACCGTGGGGACAGGACTTGGACTTCTGTGACCCCAACTCTCTTGGTCTACAGTGTAGAATGGAGGAGTTCAACATCTTGACAGAATCTGGACCCTTCTTGAGCAAAGCAAATGGGTTTGAAAGCTAACATCATAACCCTTGGTGCATTAATGGTCACTAAAGGGACACTGTTGATTTAAAATGGACAGATTTATCTGAAAATGTTGTACCTACTTGTTTGAGAATAAAAGGAGTTAGCAGGGAAAAAAAAGTTTTTTTCATTAGTTTACTTTGCTTACTTGACTTCACATTGTATACACAATGAAACAATGTAACTGTGGCCACTTAGCCTCTGCATAGGGTGACCAGACAGCAAGTGTGAAAAATCGGGACCGGGGTGGAGGGATAATAGGAGCCTGTACAAGAAAAAGACCCAAAAATCGGGACTGTCCCTATAAAATCGGGACATCTGGTCACTCTACCTCTGCAACATGAAGAAGCTCTTGAACGCAACTTTTGTTGTTATTGTTGGTAGTCAATTAACAAAGAAAGAACTAATTTAAAAGCATCTTAAAAACATCAACAAGGAGAAAGAAAACCCTTATACAAAATTTTATGGAATTAAAGAAAAACCAAATCAGGACATAATGTTTAAAGGGTCTTGTATCAGAAAATGGATTTTTCTTGAAATTAGTCAGTTTAAAAAGAAATAAAGTTGACAATTGACAGACACTTTTCGTGCCATTTCCCCTACAAACGTTATTACAGAAAAAGTAAATGAACTGCTTAGATTTGAGGCCTGATCCTGCATTTCCTGACCATTCACACCGGCTGCCAAATGATACCTGCCATCATGGCACATAAGCTCATTCATCACTAACTTTTTTTTAACTAAAAATGGAATTTATTTATTTATTTATTTGTAGGTGGGGAGGAGGATAAAAGGAACACAGGGTTGAGCTTTGTCTTGAACTGGACTGATACATTGTCTCATTTTTCAGTGTATTTAGTTTTTATTCCTAAAAATATGATTTCATGTTTGTACAGTGCCTAAGTAACACAGTATGGCTCAGGCCTCTAGATACTATCATGATACATTCAGTATATATAAAAAAATCATTTTACTTTTTGTGTACAGAGTAATTCTCACTAATAGTAATGAGAATTGCATATGCATGTTGAGTGAATATTATACTTCATGGACTTTAGGAAAATGGCACTATGACATAATTAGTTAAAAACAATGAACACTGAAAGAACATTTTCTCAAGTTTAGCCATGATAAAGCAATAAAATCTTCAAGAAAATGTGTAAAATGTTGTGTGGAATAAATCTAGTATTGCTCTCCCAGTGCAATACTGGCTTACTACTTCATTATGCTATTTAATACTTTGAAAAAAATATGGTAAATGCATCAGTGTGCTTTTAAAAATCACAAAACTATATTAAGAAAAATATAGATGATGAAATGAAAAGTTATTTTTACAAGCTGTATCTAAATGTTCAGGCTACCTGCTAGATAGATCAACACATTTAAATAGTTCCTAAGTGATTTTTAACGTATTGTCATCATCATCGTATCTAAAAGTCTCAGCAGTGGATCAGGACTCCATATTATATTAAAAGGATGGATGCTCACAGTGGTTTGTAATTAATAGAAGATGGGAAAGTGTTTACAGCAATATTCTCAATTGTTAGTTAGTGACGAGGTCTGGTTTAAGTGATGAAGATGTATTGAGCAAGAGCGCTGATTTACATCAGTATTTTGCATCCTTTTCAATATCTCTGCTTGCTTTCCTACTTCTACCCCTCCCAGTCCCTAGTCTGTCTTTTAGCTTAAGTACTTTGTATGGACTAGGACCAGAGTGTACAGCATCTTGCAAGATCAAGGCCTTAGGCCCCTACTGTGTAGTCACCTTCCATCCCACCTTCTTTAGTTGAAACTGCTTCACTCTTCTCATGCCCCAAACAACAGCTCTTTGAGTCATTCATTCTCTTCTGAAAATAAAATTCTTTTTCAAAGCCTCTCAGAGTTGATTTCTCCAAAGACCATTTCACATTTGAACTTGCATTCCATTGTACTGGATACAGCTGTTGCAGACAGTAAGGTTCTTGGGATTAGAGTTGTGTCTTGAAGTGCACCATGCACACTGATCACTAATGAATCTCTCAAAATAACAACTTCATTTTACTAAAATGAATTATTTGATTTCTTATTGATTAATAAGAAATATATATATATAGAGAGAGAGACACACCCCTATCTCATAGAGCTGGAAGGTCATTGAGTCCAACCAACTAACTTTAACCTAGATCTTTACATGGCCCTCTCAAAGATTGAACTCACAACCCTGGGTTTAGTAGGCCAATGCTGGCAGCACTGAGCTATCCCTCCACTGCTGATTTTGTGTGTAATGTTCAATAGGACTATGAATAATGTGTTTTTGGAGAGGGGGTGGCAGGGGCTGACTCTACTTGTTTTTTGGTTGGAAATGAGATTTCAAAAAGTCTCCTGCAATTGGCATCAAAATATGTTTGCCCTAAACCTGTTCAAGAGCTCCTCATTTTAGAGTGTGTCTTGTCAATATCACAATATGGTTGAGTGTTGTCTTTTCTTGATATAACGTACCAAGCAAGTCAGAAGAGGCGTTGTATGAATAGCAGCCTAGGCATGCCAAGTGATGATATCTGCTCATCCATCATTCCATTTAGACAAATGAGAGATTACAGAGTTATAAGAAAAGGCAGCAGCACAATGCCTTTTGCACAAAATAAATTACCAGTTTCCTCTGATCTTTCTGACAAGTAAATTACCAGAGAAAATAGCACTGATGGAAACACAATGACAAAAATGCAGCAATTCAGCCCCCTCCCCCACCACCCAAAGAAGTGTAAGCCTTGAATAGAACTATTTCCTTTAAAACTACATTGTTTTATTTTAGCTGGTGGATATACTTTTCATTTTACCTTTTGTAACCTTCTGACAATTTATTTTTTGGCTTGAAATATAAAATATCAAGAGGTAGCAAAAAAGAAAAAAAATAGAAAGTTGCAAGCATGAGAAAACAATACTACTTTGTATTCAATCCGGCAAACATTTACACTCCTGCTTTAAATCAGGTTCGTGAGTAGTCTCACTGAAGTCACTTACATGCTCAGAATTAATCACTAGTAAGTTAATTTCATAATGCCCAAAAAATTCAAAGCAGATTTTTAAAACAAGTTAAAAGTTTTAGCGAACAGAGTTCCAGTCAAATCTGCTGCCATTGCCAGCTTCTTTACTTTAGGAGTGAAGGTTCTGGAGGTGTATGAAACAACAAATATACGTCCAAGCAAATCCTTGTGACAAAAAACAATTTACATCATTTTTTTTGCTGGAAAAACTGAAGTGTTTTGTCCAAAAGAGTGACTACAATGAGTGAGCGAAAGATACTGACAGTAACATCTGGTGGATACTCCGCCACTATAGCTTAAATTAAGTTCTGTGCTCAACTACTGGCTAACTTTTCTGTGCACTAAAACTAAAAGGACAGTATGGGTGTAAGCAAAGCTGGGTGAAAACAGCAAGCCATTTTTTTCCATGTAAATTTGAATGCATTATTTTCTGTGTTTGTACCCCATTCATGGTTACTTTTGCAACTTGATTCTAAGAGATCTGCTCATCCAATCACAGAACAAAATCATGCCATATGACTTACGTGTCCAATTAAAACAGCTCTAATTAAAAATACTGAATATCCTCAATGAGTTCCTCATGAGCAAATACAAACTAAGAATTATTTATAGTAATTATTGGGTGAGTATTTCAAATAGCAAATACATTTGAGAAAATCACAATCTGTTCTCTGATAACTCATAAAAGAGAAAGGATGCAATATTTGTTAAATAAGTTATGAATAAATTCACCCAGCTTCATTTAAAAGGAATATTTTAGAGTGCCATCTGGAACTTCTCAGAAATGAGATGCACACTCACAAGGGTAATTCGAGTCCTGGCTGGGAAAGAATCCTTGGATTGGTTACATTTTGAAATACATTTGGCTAAAGTTTTGGGACTGATAAAAGAAAACCCACTATTTTACACATGGTACGGTAGAATTTGTATGTACCTGGATTTGAGTTCTGTGATGTGGAAAGACACACACAAAACAGACAAACAAACAAACAAACAATACTTTTTATGGTTGAGGGAGCAGAAGCAAACCTGCCAAACATGATATTGTTTTCAACACAATAATTCTCTTTTGGGAGAATCAGGGAAGAAAGTTCAGGGCAAGAAAACAAGATTAGGTCAAATCCGGACAACTGAAAACTTTGAGTCAGAGATGTATCCACTGTTGTCTCTCATCTTAGACTGTAAGCTTTTTAGGGCAGAGACTATTTTTTGTATGTGTTTGCACAGAGCCTAGCAAATAGGACTGGGACCTCTAGGGGTTACTGTAATGCCCATAAATAATAACGTTTAAATAACGTACACCCTGAGCTCTCTTTGCTTTAATCGGGCTTGTGTATACACAGGGGTCTGCCTCTTTGCACAGAGCTCATTGCACAATCAAGGCCCTAATAGGTTCCATAGTACAGAACACACTAGAAATGCCACAGATGGTTTGTTGTACAGTAGATAACATAAAATATAACACAACACACACACAATTAGAGGTATCTTCTACTTCTCTCCTTGGTGTATTTCCTTTATAAACCACTGAATTACAACTTTCCCTTCCTTGTTGGAGTTTCTGTTGGAAGATTCACCTTCCCCCCATATAGCTGCAGAATACAAACTGCAACTGGATCCACATAAGCAGACTTATACATATATATTTAATCACTTGGTGGAAACAATGTCCAGTCAAAGTTGTGTGGCCATATAATTATGCTAATTACAAGGGAACAAATCCCAATCGGGTTTTTAAATCAGAGCTGCACAAGAGAATTAGGAGAACAGAGAAATATGACAAAGAAACAAAAATCAGGCTGCTCAAACGCTCCGTTTTCCATATTTAATCTGTATGTGGGAGTTATAGCATTAATGCTGCTAACTAGTAATAGCGTAGTTTTTCCTCTAGCAAAATATAAACATAATTATACAACTATGGCAGAAGGAAAACACTTGTCAATTTCAAGAGTGGAATCATCAGATTTTTCTTGCCAAAAATATAAAGTACTGTAGCACTCACAAGTGATGTTAAGCACTGTAATATTTTTTTCAGTATAAATGTATCCTCTTTGGGGGGTTAAGTTGGTTGTTTTACAAAAAAAAAAAAAAACTGGGTAATGTGTCAGATCTCTGTATTTACACACATTATTTTTTTTTTAATCTGGACTCTGTTCCCAAGTCATCTCCGGGAAATAGGAAGTGATTTTTTCCCCAGTTAAAAAGAAATGATCCCTGTGTGACTATATCAATAAAGGTCTCACCACATAGATCATCACCAAGTTCTGAATGATTGGATGTTCACACCACCAACTAGCACATTTATGGTACTCTCATAAAACAGGCATGGAATGAATTGGGATAGAGACTGAAAACCCACTGGAACAGGATTAAGGCTGATGGGCAGAAGCTCACATTGCCACTGTGACTGCAGTGGCTAAATAAAGGAATTTATATCCCCAGCCTGACAATCCAGCATTTTGTATAAGTGCTAAGATAACTTTTTTAAGGGAATTTTAAAAAAGCCTTCCTAATAATCAGACCCATATCTTTTATTTTTCTAATCTCTGGTTTGTTTGTTTGTGCCTCTGCATTTGATACATTTCCCATTTAGGAACTCTTTTTTTTTTCTTTTTTGTTTGTTTAAGTGTCCCTTTATTGCTGCTGAGGTGTGTAATCTTCTGTACTGAACACCGTACATTTTCTACAGCATTTTTCTCTGCATTGAACTCATGCACATTATAATGTAAATACAGTGCTTATGCACACAGGAAAGAAAGTTTTAAAAGTTCCTTGTTTACATATTGTTAGATTGTTCTTTTTTATCTTTGCTTACCTATCAGTGACAGAAAAACTAATTCCTTTTACAAACTTGAAACGCAGGGACTGACTCTCTTTACTGGTTTTACACTGGTTTAATTCTATTGATGTCAGTGGTGTTACTTTTGATTAAGTCTGGTGAGAGTTACTTCATGCAAAACTGAATAAAGAGAAAATTAAAAAATAAGAAACCTTTAAATCACCATTCAAACATCTTCCTTCCAGCTACAAGACAGCACCTGTGCTAAGCTTTTTCTAACCACTTACTAAACCTGGAAGGACTAGCTTCACTATTGCTACCCTTGAAAGTGTTTGTTAAGGTGGTCATTGTACATACCAAGTCAGTCTGTCATGATAATCAAGCACAATTGTAGCTGTGCGGGGTCTCAGGATATTAGAGAGACAAGGTGGGTGAGGTAATATCTTTTATGGGACTCACTTCTGTTGGTGAGAGAGACAAGCTTTGGGGGCACACAGAGCTCTTCTTCAGGTTAAGGTCAAGAAAAGTTCTGTGTAGTTTGAAAGCTTGTCTCTCTCACCAACAGCAGTTGGTCCAATGAAAGATTTTACCTCACCCACCTTGTCTCTCATGATAATCAAGTGACAAATAGGAGCTCTTCTTCATTTTAAAGATGGTCTATGGATTTCCAGTCTTTAATTGGGAAAAAAATCAAGTGACCCTGGGGAATATTTCAGGCATTTTAACAGATCTGAGTTATATCCTGGTTAAGTCTTAATGACCTTTGCTATACTGGACATCTTACTTTATGAGAGATCTAATCAGGGAAATAAGTAATTAGAATACCACCTTCTTTGATTTATGTTCTGTTCTTTTTGCAATGCACCACAGTATTGTGCTTTCCCTTCTTTACAATAGTCTTACACTCATTTTGATGGATTTAAGAAGTTTCCTACAATAACTCCCAAATCTATTGCCTTATCAGTATGCTACAACATCTTCCCAGGTCTTTCACACTCTGACTTTTAGAGCTTTTTGCACTGACTTATTATCCCATCTATTTATCTGCATCAGACCACATTTGTCACATTCCAACTCTTCAAGCCTAAGTCAGATGTTTATAAATTCTGTGCTTAAATAATCTTAACTTCGTATGAGCTGGCTGCATTGTCTCACAATTTAAGATGCCTTCTGAATTGATGCATATTAGAACCATCTGCAAACGGCTGGATAAGGAACATATATCCCAACCTACCGTGAAAAGTCAGTTGTTGGTTGAGCATTCATAGGAAGATTTAGGTGCTCTGCTTGTTTGTTGTTCAAGAAAGTTGTACTATATTTCTTTCATTCACTGGCCTGCTATTTTATATTCTCCCACAAAGTGGGAAGGAAGAGAGAGAAAGGTTTTTGCTATTATTTCTTTAACACTTGGACAGTACTCAGATTGTATGGTGATGAGGGATATAAATGGATTTGTATCCCTAAAGCAGAATTGCTTCTTAAAACATGTAGAACAATAGTCACAAATAAAAATGGCAGAACCACAAAACTCATGGCAGGAAAGAACTAATCATGGGTGAACTTCAAAGGTTCAGTGGTTCAGGTGAGCTAAGCACCCAGAAGTTCAGATGCTTATCTAAACCTAACCCAAACTATTCCATGCTCTTTTTTTGTTCAAATGAACCTGAAATCTCATCAGAAGAGACTTTTCTTGTGAAATTTCTAGGACTTCCATCTAGCTAGGCCAGAAATACTGCAAGATGGACTTATTTGTGTCTTTATTTGTTTGTGATATTTTTGTCAGTTCTGCTTTCAATCACAGCTGGAATGAAGAAATTCAGAGGTGCCCCCAAATGACACAAACACTATCTGGATATTTCAAACCTCCATAAATGGTTCGTTCTGACTTTGGGAAATATGCTGGATCAGTTTGTATTTTATCCAAATTGCTGTGGGCAGCCTTAAATATGCATGTAAAGCCTGGAACTTTCTTTGGGCCTGGGAATAGTGGATTTGAAAATAACAAGGCTCAGGAACAGGATTTTAATACAGTTAGATTGTAACTTGCGTTAAAGAATTGTGCAGAGGAGTAAGGGGAAGAGAGAGCCCTTCTTGCATCCACCCCTGAGGAGGCTCGTTGGAATTTGGGTCTGAGTGGACAGGACATGGGTGGGGAACAATGAGGACTGGGCTAAGCCTTTTCTCCTGCTCCCCTTTCTTCTGCCCAAATACCGGCCAAAACTGCTCCGCATCAGTCAGGAGGGTAGTAATTGGCTCAAAGTATAGCCCCACAACAAATTGCTACCTCGTGGAGTAAAGGAGAAGCAGAGAGGGAATTGTGCCTCCAAAACATGTCCTTTTCCATCTGCAGTAGCTACATTTAGCTCAATATTCGGAGTATTTCTTATACTAAGCCTGAAAAATACCACAACACTATGTTGAAGGCAAATATTGTGGGGTACAGTAAAATTCCCTTTCTGAATGGCACCCACTGTACGTCCTGTAGAAATTCTAGACCACCACCACTTATGCACCATGCATATCAGGAAAGTGTGACATGCTCCTGGAAGTCCCCCTATTCCCTCCTGCACAAAAAGGGGAACACAGTGCAGGAGATAATCTGAGCCCATATATTTTTTCTAAAAGGGATTGTTCTTTGATTATCACTGGCCAGCTTACTTTCAGAGAGGCACAGATATAAGCAGAGGATAAAAAGCTTAGAAGGGGAAAAGGTAAAGAAGGAAGAAGCAGAAACAGTGAAGTAAGCCATTGCCTAAGATCTACTCTCTGACATACCTCAGATGCCACAAACATGTTTACAGAATGGTTCAAAACAAGGTAAAAGTGATCATAACACAAGTTATTTTGGACTATGGACTTCTTGGAAAAAGGGAACCTTTCAGTAAAGAGACACCATCCCTTCCATATCTTCTAGATCAGTGATTTTTAAACTGCTTAGGCTGCATAACCTTTTCCAAATAATGTAGTCTACCATGTACCCCCATCTGAGATAGGCAGAGGTGATGCCAGGGGGGTGGGGGGGCATGCACGGTCACACGTCCCGCCCCAGATTTCTAGGCAGCAATAGCTTCTAGAGATTTTCAAACTGGTCCATTGAGGTGAGTCTGGGGTGGAGGTGGCACTCCCTCCTTGAGCCTTGCCACTCTGGGCTGGCCCAAGCCACCTGGTGTCACTGCTTGCCCTTTTGAATGTTCCTCTGCAGCCCCCCTATGGGGGTGCACCCCACAATTTGAAAACCATGGTACTAAATAAAATGCATTGTCTGACATAACAGGATTTTTCTCATGTGCCCCCTGATGAGAGCTTGTGTACCCGTAAGGGTATGCATACTCCAGTTTGAAAACAACTGCTCTAGAAGCTCCCCCAGCCCCAAAACATGTTCTTCATAGGCTAACTCCCTCTCATCCACACCCTGATCTCAGTCAGGCACTTGGAAAGCAAAGTCACTCTTCCATCGGAGACTTAGAACTGTGTGACATTATTAATGGCATCAGGATCCAACTCCTTCGCTGTCTCTTCCAACAGCCTCACATACACATTGAACTGGAAAGGTCCCTGTGGAACATCCTGTACCAGAGGGCACTGGAGGCAGGCGTGTAATTCACTAATACCACCCACTGAGATCTAACTAGAAGGAATGTGTGGAATCACTTAAAACAATCCTATTGACCCCAGCTAGAGTCTGCAGGTGCATCCACAAAATCTCATGTTCAAAGGTATCAAAGGCTGCTGACAGTTCTAAAAGAATCAGCAAGGACACTCTTCTACCGAGGCAAAAAAAAAAAAGCCAGACTTTAGCCATTGAAACTATAGAAATCTGATGGAAAGATCGAAAATAGCTTTCCATATACTGTACGAACTATCTTTGATTGCCAGGAAATCAATAGATTGTGCAGAGCATTGTGGGGAGATCCAATACTCCAGCTCTTATCAAGCAAATGCATGTGGTTATTTGTCTGTCTCTCTAATAAGGCATCCTTTGATCTTCATGTTCCCTTCTTGATAGAATTGTCAAGTGTAATACAAGAGATGTCTTGCCTACCAGATCTAATTGCAAAGAAGAGTGAGTCACTAAAAAGATTTTGTTAAAATATCTTAAATATAATAATTGAAATGATTAACAATCAAACAGAAAACTGACCTCTTGACAGCCTGATAATGCAGGACTAAAAAAGTTGGCTTTCCCCCATTTGAAATCTTTGGAAATCAGGTTGTTTCCAAGTTACTGCAATTAAGTTCTATAGTTTTGTTTGTTTTTTGTTTTGTTTAAAAATCTGTTTGGTCTATTGAACACCTGGTGTAACAAATGGTAAATGAACCAAACTAATGTTTAAAATACTTATATTGAATTTACAGCAATTATTACATTTTCCCCTGGGAAAACCTATCCATTTAGACTTAGTTTGAAAAATCAATTTAGCTATATGTCCGTCTCTCTCTAATACATCCATTACCTTAGTATGTAGGAACCAGACTAACCCTGCTGGTTCTTGGCAATAGCTCTCTTCAGTTAATGGAGATACTATATTTTAAAAGTGTCAGGTATTTCTAAAATCCTTCTAAATTCCTTCTAAAACATATATTATACATAAAAAACATGTTAAAAAGAACATTCATCTTGTATATAAATTCAAGCACTCAAAAGTTAGGAAATGACAGAATTAAGGTTACCTGATGCAATGTTAATTCACCCCCCCAAACCCCAGGGGCACGGAGGAACATTTTTTTTGGGGGGGGGGCACAGTAGTGCCTCGGCCAGCTTGCACGGGGGGCAGGGACGGAGCGCCATCCAGCTCCACTGTGCCCCCAGCTCTGCTCCGGCCCCAGCCACATCCCCCCAGCTCCTGGCCCTACACCTGGCCTAGCTGTGGCTATGTACCCAGCTGCAGGCCTGGCTGCCAGCCCCCACTGTGGCCTGACTGCAGTTTTGCTCGCATCCCTGCCCCTGACCCCAGCCTCGGTCCCTGGCTGCAGCTCTGTTCCCGGCCCGGGGCCGAGGCTGGGGTGGGGCCAGGAGCAGAGCCGCACCTGGTTGCAGGCCCGGGTGTGACTCCATTCCCAGCCCCACTCCTGGTCCCAGCCTTGGCCCCCTTACCCCTGTCCACGTCCTCCCCATCACGGGAGCTGCGGCCCCGCTCCCTGCTTCGGGGGGCTTAGGGGGGAGTGTGACCCTGAAAAGTTTGGGGACCATGGGTGTATGCATTAGGATACAATCTTTCCTTATCTGATCACATATTATTCTTTTCACAGGATCCTTGCCTCATTCAGTGCACAGGATGGACTGTGCTCACTTCATGAGCACTATTCAGTATTTTGTTTTCTTCTCATTGTTCAATGTGTGGTCCTGTGCCTTATTTACTGCACACTATTCAAACCCTGCTTGGCTATTCAAACCCATTGCCTTAACAGTTCCAGTCTTTCATCCGTCCAAGTTCCAGTCCCAGTTTCTCTCTCCCTCCCTCCATCTGAGTCAGGGGGTTTCCTTCTCTACACTGTGTTGGCACCATCCGGAGGCTATTGAGTGTGGAGGAGAGACAAGCTCCCTACTATCAGTTCCAGTGCCCAGCCGGACTCTGACCTGGAGCAGCCATTATAGAGTAAATCCAGCTTCACCCCAGGAGCCCTGAGCTGTAGCTTGCTCATTTGCTCTGTAAGGATTGTACACATGTAGCCTGGTCAGTACTAGAAGCTATGAGAGGCTCAAGCATGCTCCTACATGCTCCCACTCTATGCATGCACCATCTAGAATTTTCAGAGCTTTTAGATGCTAAAATCTAAGAAGGCTATTCTGAGCATGTGCAGACTGTGACTTTTCAGGCTTAGTACCTGGCCAAATTTGAGTGGATTTTTACAGGAACAGCAAAAGGTACTGTTTTGATTCAAAAGCCACCCCCTGCCAAATTTCAAGTGCCTTCTCCAAAGGATGAGGATGCTACAGCTTCTCAAATAAAAGTTCACCAGAATATTTTAATATTGAAAAACACACATATTTTTGTTGCCAGAAATGTTTCATTTTGGCTGAAAATTTCCAGAAAAATCAGCTGGAGGCAGATAGGGGGAATTGCATCCCAAATGGTTAAAGTTTGGCAAAGTTATAAGTAACTGAAAACGGGGTCCAATGAGACATGTCGGGCAACCCTAATAATGAGTGGTTCTAATAACCCCAGATATGTACCATAATTGGAAACATTTATTTTACTATCTAAAGCCCTGATTCTGCAAAGATTTATGCATGTTTCACTATTACTATGAGTAATTCCACTGACTGCAATAGACTACTTCATAATGCATAGGTATTGGAGAATCAGGGAACTTAGTATTAAAATTTCCTATTCGAATTTTCCTTGAAAGGGTTTAGAGGAAGGGTGGATACTATTTGAGTACTCTTTTGTCCTTTGCAACCTGGGCTCTGGTTCACTAAGAAAGAATTGACCCAGAATTGGGACGTGTGGTGGCAGATTCACAGCATTGCATTATCCCAGTGAATTTCCCAGCAGGATTGGAAAGCAGCTCACACATCATGTATTCATTTGGTCTGAATGAAAAACCAATAGTAACACTGCAACTATTTTTTTTCTTGGAGACTACACTTTAAAGTGTGTCCAGATATCCACTTGGGAAACTTGGCATGCTAGAGAAACATGTGGAAAAGATTTGAGCAAATTTGACATGACCCAGATCCCATCAGAGGAAAAGTGTACATGTACAAAATAGGCTTGCATAGCCAAGCACAGAGAAAGAGAGAGAAGTCAGCAAAGCCTGCACATGTACTGTTTAGTTGTCAGATTAACAATCGTTTGGGAAATTTTGCCATACATTGGAAGAAACCCCAAGTTGCAGATTTAGCTTATGTCCACACTGCAGCTAGGACATGTGATTCCCAGCACAGGTAGACAAATTAGCCACCCGAACTTGAACCAGAGCAGACTTGGACTCTGGCAACTAGCCTGAAATGCTGCTTGTGCTGCAATGTCCACACTGCTATTTTTGGCATGTTAGCTCAAGCTGAGATGGTGTGTCTGTCTACCTGTGCTAGGTATCACACCTCCCAGGTGCAGTGTAGACATACCCTAGGTCTGCATGTGTTTTCCTTATTCACTCACCTGTTCTTTCAATCTTTAAATTACCTGATATTAAAATAGCTGTCATTATATAAAATAAAAGCTAGAAATGAAAATAAAAAATGAGGAAATATCCAAATTTTAGCCATAATGGATCACACCAATGGTCCATCTAGTCTATTTGTTTCCGGCTAGCCCATGCCTGTTGCTTCAAACAAAAGTTACAAGAAATCTTGCAGTCGGAATTTATGGAATAACCTCTCCATAGAAAACGTTTCTTCCTAAACTCCATTAGTTAAAAGATGGCTTGTGCTCTGAAGCATGAGGGCTTATATGTCTTCCACTGTGATTTATCCTACTGTATAAAGGCATATACATCTAGATATCCATTGTCCAAACCCACATGAATTTCACCCAGAATAATTTCTGTGTAGATGTGTATTTGTTGTATAAAGAATTTGATTAATATTAATCAATCAGGTCTATTTAATAATATGCACCATGATCTCCTTCTCTACTACTTGGATTTTCATTCAGCATAGATTACTTCTTTTCCTCCTATATTATTTTTCCTTTTTTGTACCTGGCAATGGACACTCCTCTACCACTAATATTCTGCTTCATAATGTTCCTCAGGAGATCAACCTTACTTTTTATTTATCTCTTCCTTCTTGGCCACCTTCTGTTAATTCAACCTTAAGTATCACTCTGTGTGGATTATACCCACATTTCTACTTCCTTTTCTCCTTACAATCTTTTAGGATTCCTCAGCCTAGTCAACTCATGACCCTGCAGTAAATGCCTTCAACTCAATCCATTAAAAACTGATCTTATACTTCTGTCTGCATTCTGATACCTCCACCTCACTCATTGATTTGTTTCATGTTTGCTTTTCCCACACCTCTCAGGTTTGTAAACCTGCTTGCTTTTTGTTATTTGCTATTGAAACAGTTTCCTTAATACACAATTCTAACTACTTTTCATGCCTTCCTTTTCCACTGTCATTTCCTTCTCCATGATCTTCCCAAGGCGGTACTTCAAGCTATCCAAAATGCAGTAGCTCATCCTTTCACCCAGACATGGAAATGGGACTACATTGCCTCCATTCTCAGCCATCTACTAGTGCCATCCCATCCATTTCAGATCCCAGTATTTGTTTTATTTATCCGCAGGTTTACCTATAAAGAATATGATTGACATGTCATATCCACTTTATTAACATTTCTGGCCTTCTAAGTTTTTTATATACGTTCATTATTACATAGCTAATGTCTGAGAAATTCGCTAACCTGATGCTTTTTGTTTATTTAAATTACTGTTATTTCAATAATGCAGAGAAGAAATAAAGCCTAAGTGCACACAGATGGTGGGCCTACAATGCTAATTAAGATTGTGGACCTACCATCTGTGTTCACTTAGGCCTTTATCTTCTATATTTACTGTATGTTCCCTTGCTCAGTTAAAATATATGTAAGGCAGATAGTAAAGAAATGCCTATGTATATGACAGAGGCACAGATGCACCTTAGGATGGATGCTTAATGGACTTAGAAGCATCATTGCAACCTTCACAACTGCAGTTCTTCGCTGCTCATCTAGTATAAAAACTGTGCACACTGGCAATGAATTTGCTTGTATTGTGGAAGATTATGGTTTTGCTGCACTTTTTTTTCAGGTATTGTGCTGACCAAATGTAGAATCTTAGATTCCAGTGCCAGAGGGACCATTGTGATCATCTAGTCAGATCTCTTATATAACACAGGCCATGCAACTCTTAAAAAAAAATTCCTAGAGCAGATCTTTTAGAAAAACATCCAAACTTGATTTAAAAATTGTCAGTGATGAAGAATCCACCATGCTCCTTGGTAAATTGCTCCAATGATAATTGTTCTCCCAGTTAAACATGTATGCCTTATTTCCAGTCTGAATTTGTCTAGCTTCAACTTCCAGCCAGTGGATCCTGTTATACCTTTCTCTGATAGATTGAAGAGCCTATTAATAAATATTTTTCCTCATGTAGATACCGCTAATAAAGTCACTCCATAACCTCCTCTTTGTTAAGCTAAATAGACTGAGCTCTTTGAGTCTATCACTCTAAGGCATGTTTTCTAACTCTTTAATCATTCTTCTGAATGAACCCTCTTCTCTGAACCCTCTCCAATTTACCAACATCCTTCTTGATTTGTGGAAGCTAGAACTGGACACAGTGTGCCAGAAGTAGTCACTAAACATAGAGGTAAAATAACCTTTCTGTTCCTACTTAAGATTTCTCTGTTTATGCGTCCTAGCATTCCAAATATGTCAATTATGTGTGGGAGATGTGTAGTACCTGCCCTAATTCATACAAGTGAGGCATCTTTGGGTGAACTTCTGTCCCCATTGAAGTCAATGGGCGATGGAACAAACTAGTTTGTAGACCTTGAGATCTTTAAATGATGAAGATCCTTAAAGTGAGAGAGAGAGAGAATTTTATAACATTTACTCACTCATTGCCAGCATGTCTGGCTATTGGAATAATCATAGAATCATAGAAGTGTAGGACTGGAAGGGACCTCAATAGGTCATCTAGTCCAGTCCCCAGCACTCCAGGCAGGACTAAGTAATAACTAGACCAACCTGTTCTTAAAAACTTCAATGATGGAGATTCCACAACCTCCCTAAGTAATTTGTTCCAGTGCTTAACTATCCTGACAGGAAGTTTTTCCTAAAGTCCAACCTAAACCTTGTTTGCTGCAGTTAAAGCCCATTGCTTCTTGTCCTATCCTCAGAGGTTAAGGAGAAAAAAATTTCATCCTCCTCCTTGTAATAACCTTTCATGTACTTGATATCATGGCCCCACTCAGTCTTCTCTTCTCCAGACTAAACAAACCCAATTTTTTCAGTCTTTCCTCATGGGTCATGTTTTCTAGGCCTTTAATCATTTTTTTTTTTTAGTGAGAGATCCCAATTTATTTTCACTTCTTTGTTTAACGGTTACAATTTCTGTCATACCACTTTGTTCTACCATCATCAGATCTCACAGCCTTAACAGATTAGCCTGGCTTAGATGGAAGCTCTTCATGGCACACCTAGGAGTGATGTTGGTCATTCATCTAGTGGAGTTCTTGCCCTTGAATCAGTACTGAACCAATCTCCCAGCATGCTTTGAAGTGTCATTGTGCTGCTAGAAGTGCTGATTTGCATATATAAAACCATGGCCCCAACTGGAGCTGGGTAAAAATTGCAAAACGCATTAATAAACATTTTGTTTGAATAATTCTGTAAATGAATTTTGATGCAATTTGAACCCCTCATTGTTGGCTTTTTAGTATCATTTCTACTGGCAACTTAAATATTCATGGAAGGCGAAAGAGCGATGACTTTGGCAATGTGACCATCTTCAAAAACTTTGAAAATATTTGAAAATCATCCCGTTAAGGAGTATAAACAATATCATGACCAACTACACAGCAAGAATTTCAAAGAGTGAACGCTCGGAGCAATATTCATGGTGGATAGTTTGCAAGTAATTGATAAGCTGGAATATGTTGGCAGAAAACATTTGTGGAATAATTTTAACAAATAATTAGAAATCAGTTTGTGGATGGATTATTCACAAACTGAAAAAGGGACTAAATTTCTTGACTAAATTGTTCATTGAAAATATTTTGTCTAGCTCTAGACCTGATCACTTGTCACATTTCCAGGAGATGAGGTATTAACTTCATCGTCCTAAGCAAATTCCACAGTAGAATCAGATGATATTCTTCCTGACCTCATTCTGCTAGGGTGTGTAGCTGGTTCCTTTTCAAAATTTGACTGTTTCAATGGTGGGTGAATTGACGGTTGTTAATACTTACTACTTTGGGCACGTAAATAACACTATGGAATGAAAAGTGCCCTGGGAATATCAAATATTTCATTACTTTAGGTTTACATATTTTTGACTGTTTCTATACCAGTCTGGCTTAAGTAATACCACACAGTATGTACTTTATCAAGCCAAGGGTTGCTTTCCCTAGCTATTTTCATCAGCAGATGTCTTTTTTGAACAGATGGAAGCAGACAGGAAAGCTAAGACAGACTCAGGAAGAAAAAGGAGGCGCTGATATGCTCTCTCTGTCCTACATACAGAGTACATTTTTGGAGGCAAATCAGTTTATTACATTATTCCTGCCAGCACTAGAGGAGATTAAATTACTATAAATTAAAACTTTTACTTTCCTGAGAAACATTCTCTTTGTCAGTTGATTTCTCTGACTTCCCAGCACTGCTAGAAGTCATTTTAGTTTTGTTTCTAACTGTGAGATAGCAATATCAAGTTCAAGTCCATAGCAAATGGAAGTTTTAGTCCATTTGTTTTCATGGCACTTTGAAAGACTTGAAGTGGGGGGAGCTACTGTTTTTTTTTTTTTTTTATGGAAGGTTCCCTTGCACTATGATGGCACAGAATTCATTTTACAGGATTTATGGGGAAACATGGGGGCATGGATCAGCATTCATGTCGCAGTTCCCGTCAGTACTTGGCCTGGGCCAGGGAAGCTAATGATCCAACCAGTGGATCAAATTCGGTGATGAATCCTGGTCATGTGCCAACTGAGGCATGTTGCGCATTCGCTAAGAAGATGAGGGTATACACGATCGTATGCAAAAAATCTTATAACTGCAATGATGAGATTTCTGAGAAGAGTCAGATGTAAGAAAACTACACTTGAAAAATATTGTAAATCATGTGAGATAGAAGTGGAGGGCTTGTGGTATGGGGGGGAAGGGAGGTGGATAAGATTGAGGGGTGGTTGGGCTGCTGGCATGCGGGGAAGGAATCGAGTGAGGGATGGCATAGGTGTCAACTCCGTGGGTGCTCCGGGGCTGGAGCACCCACTGGGAAAAAATGGTGGGTTCTGAGCACCCACCGGCAGCCCCCTATCAGCACCACCCCCTACCCCCAGCGCCTCCTGCCCGCTGGTGGGCCCTGCCAAGCTTATGCTGAAGCACTTCAACAGCACAGCTTTAGACACTATCTCTGAAAAGGTTTCTTTTTACTATGTCAAATTGTCTAACTAGTGTGTCTATTAGCACACAGATAATAACGCATTATAACAGTAAGTGTGATCTGCATTCTCACTGTGTTTTGGAGTGGGATGTCTTCATTCCATATATCATTCACTCTTTGCTAAGTGATTTCACTAAGTCAAAATCACCTTTTTAACACAATAAAAAGAAAGCCGAGAAATAGATCTCTCTCATTGGTTGGGAAGCTGGATGAATTGGGCACAGAAGTGACTGCAGGTGTCAAGAGAGGGACACTAAGAACCCTCCCTCCCCCATTGCCTTTAAGGAAATTAGCATTGTCTCACAGAAAACCTAAAGCCATACAAATAATTTGAGAAATGAACCCTTTTTTGTGGTCTGCAGAATATGTGCAAGCTGATTGTGACATCCGGAAAAAAATCAGTAAAGCCAGGAACACCTTCAGGAGCTTAAATACAGCCTGGAAATCATCAAAATACAACATCAAAACCAAACTCATAATTTATCAGAGCTGCGTACTTTCAACACTACTTTATAGTGCAGAATGCTGGGGAATGAGAAAGTATGACATGTCCAGACTGTCTTCATTCCATATAACCTGCCTCAGAAAAACCCTCAGTATCTTTGGGCCCAGAACAATCTCAAAACAAGATCTATTGACAAAGTGCAGCCAAGAGGATCTGAGCACCATCATTGCCAGGAGGCATTGCAGATGGATTGGCCATGTGCTTCGGATGGAAACTGATTCCATCACCAGACTAGCAATAAGATGGACACCTCAAGGCAAGTGAAAACGAGGCCACCCGAAAACAACATGGTGAAGAGCTGTGGAAGCCAAGCTGAAAAACCTGGGGCACAGCTGGGGAACCATTGAAAGACTTGCCAGAAACAGACAGGAGTGGGGGAGCTTCATCGCTGCCCTAAACGCCAGAGGCGTAATGGGAACATGATGATGATGATGATTGTGATTTTCTCCACCTCGTCTGATTTTTGTGCTACACAGGCTTACATTTCTTCAGGAAGGTTAAAGCTCCATACTTTCTGCCATAAGCACCGACTTCCTCTCTACCCCCACCCCCAGCCCCTATCCCCATCCCCATTCCACTCTGTCCCTGCCTCTTTCTGCCCCCTCCCCAGAGCATGCCCCATCCCCGCTCCTCCCCCTCCCTCCCAGATCCTCCTGCATGCCACAAAACAGCTGATTATGGAGGATGGGAGGCACTGGGAGGGAAGGGGGAAGAGTTGATCAGCAGGACCGCTGGTGGGCAAGAGGCGCTGGAGGGAGGAGGGAGCTTGGCTGCCAGTGGGTGCTAAGCACCTGCTAATTTTTTTCCCTCCTACGCTTTCTGCAATGCTAAGTAGGGCCACACTTCCTGGTACCTCAGACTCATTCAAAGAATGGAAACAGTTGCAAAGAATGAGACAGAGTCAGAGTCAGGCTAGATCATAGCACCATCAGTACTGCGTATATAATGAATGAAAAAATTATCCTCCATCTCCTCTGAAATGCCACGTGGTTCCATGAATTGGAGGCACAGAGTGCTGCTGAATCCAGGAAAAGAGCAACCGGACTGCAAATATTCCGTGTAAGTGATACTGACAGAAGAGAGGAGAAAGGTATAATAAATAAAAACAGACTGCTGGAGAGTCCATGCAACTGCAGTATATTGTTGCCCCTTTGGCCCAAGCAGGTAGCCAACATTCAGGACCTCACAGGAGGAGGAGAAATTGATTATCTGAGCTAGGTATGTTCTTTGGTGCAATCCTGTTTATTTACAAAGAATCTACACAAAGTCCTGTTTCTTGAACACAGAAGAAACAAACAACAGCAGGCAGGTTCCTTCGTCTAAAAACGCAAGCCTGCCTTGCTGGCGAGTTCTGCCCCAAAAGCTCTGTCTCTCTGTTTCTGTTCAAGGTCATGTTCACTACTGCTTTTTCTGCTTTCTGCTGGCTATCTCCTGGTTTTCTGCTTCTATCATATACACACGTGCAACCAATATCCTAGGCCTGTGTGTGCAAATACTCTCAGGGAAACATCTAATGACCTGTGTTAGTTTTCGGAGCAGGCTTTGCCATATGGCCCATTGTCCTGGATAGTAACTTCTATTTTTTAACAGCTATCTCAGTACATATATGGGATTAGTTGCTCCCTCCATTTAGTCTGAATGCAAGATGCTTAATATACCCATTTGCTTATTAACCAGGTCTTTGATTGTTTTTGAATCAAAGACTCACTTGATGGCAGCCATTAACAAATTCCAGCATAACAATAACTATCCCATACCAGCCTTGAAAATGACTGCGAATGTTGATGAAACCTGGATAAAGTTCAAACAGCAATTTGAAATGTGCATGAAAGCAATGGTGTTTAGTAAAAATGGAAGATGAGCACACACAAAAACCCCAGCTGTGTTTTTGATGTCAGCAGGTGCAGATCACTGGGTCTAGACAATGTATTTCATACTGAGAATGATGATGAGGAAGGGAAAGAAAGCTATATAGAAGGAAAAGTGCATGAGGATCATTGTGTCCCCAAGAAACAAAAGTATTAAAGATATCTAGATAAGATCTGGAGAATATGAGAAATATGAGTTTTTCACAGACTTAAAATTAAAAAGATGGTTTGTGAATTTGGAATGGAATTTGGAATTGGAGTGAATTTGAGGATGCAGTAATAAAAAGGAATATGAAAAGCTACTCGGGGACATGGACCTGACACTTGAATAGGGAATATTCATACACCAAGCAGCAGAACAAACAGAAGTGCAAATAAAGGCCCTCTGGGGAGGCACAGACAACAGGACTGTGAACACTACAGTCAAACAAGTAAGGAAAAAGTTCCCAGAAAATAAAAAGGCAAAGGTGGAAAGAATACCAAGTAAGGAATACTGTCAGTGATGAAACAGCTGCCATGACTTTACAAGATGTCCAGCTTTGGGGCAAATGTAGAAACAGTGATAAATCCAGCCACTTTGCCTAAATATGTAAACAAAGCAGAAAAATATGTGGTTTAAAGTTCAAATGTAAAGAGTCCTCAAGGCAGGGGGGAAGAATTATTCAGAAAACAAAGAAGGAAACTGAAAACTCAAAGAATGGCTAATATGTGAAAATGCCCTCCATGTGACATACAAAATAGACACAGGAGTGCAAGAGATTGTAATAACATAAACTGAAACAGTAGTACAAAGCCTGAAAAAATAAAAGGTGAGGATGAACTAAAGTGAGGAACAAATTCCAACCCTAGGACAGTGTGAACCATTACTATAAAACAAGAGTTTGTGGTAATGCTACCAATCCTTCCCCCCCGAACTCACCCCCCCCCCCAAAAAATCGTATGCTTACTCTATGTTCAGCCATGTCAATTAGCGTCTGGAGGGGAGTTGTAATAACTCTGGGAACAAACCTCAATCATACATGAATACTCTAAGTGCATCATATGAGGCTATTCATAGGAAAGTGATGTCTCTTGGCAAGATATAGGATACTCTGGGAAGATTCAGAGCCTGTTACATATGCCACCTGAAGTGTTCTACAAAGAGACTAGAGAAGAACTACACAACATGAAAGCAGATGGCATCCTTTGCTGAACAGAAAAGTCAGACTGGATTCACTTCTCAGTAATTGTAAAGAAAAATGTGGTTTCTCTTCTCTTTCCAAATATATTTTAGTGACCAAATTTGCTAGCAGAAATTTTATCGGAAAGAGCAAATACTGGAATATTTGTGGAAAGCAAATTTTAAATTTGTAATTGAGAGGTTTTTCACTAGAATCTCAGTTTAGAGAGTTATGGTCATCCAATCCAACCTTATCCAGCTTCAGTTCCCAATACAGGATACTCACAGCAAAATGCTTGTGATTGATAACTATTCTCCATAATTATTTGGCAAACATTTTGAATAATGATCTGTTCACAGCAATATGACCCCACAAAAAAGACGTGACATTTTTTGAATAACACCTTTACAAGTTATTTGATCAGCTCTAGTCTGGGTATGTACAAGAAACAAATACAAGCATTTTTCTTTTCTTTTCTCCTATTGGAGGGGTAGACATAGTGCAGGACATAAAACTCTAACGTCAAGCTACCGAGGTGCTGTGACAACTGCTTGTGGTGTTGATCAAAAGTGTCTCACTATTTCCCTGAGCTCCCCCTGTCTGTGTTGTGTTCACATGTTGCTTCTCATTGTATGGATTGTAAGGTCTTTGGGGGCAGGGAACAGTCTTTTTCTTATGTTTGTACAGCAACTAGCACACTGGGGTCTTGATCCAAATAAACAGGACCAAGGAATAATAATATTAATACTGTTCTACAAATGGTAAATAATAAGAGGAAATGTGCCTGATGGCAGGAAGGCATGACCCTCCTGCTTGCCATTAGAATAAGTACACAGAATATGCATAAACACAGTTGGCTACTAAAATACAAATCAAGGTGACTTGGTCTCCTCTCATATTACAGGTTCTCTGCAGTATATTTACTTTCCACAGGCCAAGAACCTAGCAGGCAGAATCTTTTCTAAGATACCCCACATTTCCAGCACAATGTTCTGCCACTGTGCCCATGGTCATTCATTCATTATTTAGTGTTTGTTTTGGACAAGGTGCCCATCTTCATTATCAGAGATTACAGGAAAGTGCTTATGCTAATCACTTTTATAATGTATTATTTGTTTCTGGTAGTGCACACAATCTGTTAGGTGCTACCCAAACATATGAGAAGGCAGGAGACCTATTTACAGTGTAGAATAGATAAAATGAAGCAAGAATAAGATTTTGAAGGACTGAAGTTTTGAAGTTACCTGAGTTGTAACTTTTTAGCCTGAATTGTCTTAATCAATTACGAACAGCTAAGATGTCATGCCTGAGCATACTACATTAAATTAAAGAAAAAACGTTCCACAGGAGAAGAAAAGGCACATGCTATAAAATAGACTGCCTCTGTTCCTCTCTCACCAATTTTATACTTTGCATGACACTGCACTATTATTTATCATGCCTTCATTCAGGATATGTAACAAAAGCTGCACTCAAACTGTGCATGAGCCATGAACCTAGCCCCAGTTTCTTTTTTTCATGTTAATTCATTCAAGTTATTATAATATTTCAAACCTTGACACAGCTTTAACTCTAAACCAGTGACTACATACCTTTTGACGCACATTGGGGTGGGTGTTCTATTCACATAAAAAGGGACTTCCACCTACTGCAGCAGCAAATATGGAAAAAGAGACCAATTGTACTTAAATCAGTTTGCTTGACTATTCATGTTCTGAATTCCCTTGTCTAATATTTCAGATATTTCTGTATGGCTAAGAGCTCTCTATCTCTCTGTCTCTCTCTCTTTCAGACACACACACACACACACATACACACTCTTCTCTTCCTTGATCCTACTCTGAAGTCATAACGAGTCTGTCTTTTGTGACATCAGTCTGTTGCCCTGGTGAAGGATATGAGGTCACAGTTTCGGTATCTTGACTTCCTAGCAGGATCAAAGAGGACAAGAAGATGGGTTGGGATGGAACACAAATTAACTGAAAAACATATATCTGTTGATAAGCCAATGTTGCAAGAAAAAATATGATGTAACAAATTCAGGGAACTATGGACTCAAGTTTTTCTCAGGTCAGAAGTTTATAATGCCTTTATAGAAAATATAGTTGAAAAATATACTACATATTACTGTCAAACTAGAACTTTCTAGCAATATCAGGATTAGCTTGCAGCCATGGGAAGGGCGGGGGAGGAGAGAGGGAGGAGGAATATTATTATTTTGACAGTAAACCCTTCTCTTAAAGTGAAATATTTGACACTCCAGGGAGTCATCACTATTTTCTATGAATATGAGATATGCGCTGAAAAATAAAAAGGGAGGGCTAATGACCTTTAACATTAAGGTTTTAAAAAAACAAAACTACTATTATGATCAGTTTAGCACGAAGCACAAAAACTTACTCTCCCAGCAACACAATAGAATGTGTAGCACACTAGAGCAATTAATAAAATGAAAGAACTGTTTCTTGCAGATGGATATGGAGGGGAATAATGGAGCAACACTACACTGAGCTGTCATGCATCAGATACTACATCTGTTATGGAAATCAGTGGTAGTGGGGGCCTTTTGTTCAGGGTAAAGTCCTCCCAACAGGGATTTGGCTGAAGTAGATTTTCTTGTTATTAAACATGATTTCTAGCTAGTTGAGAGCAGATGCTACTGCAGCATTTGGAACTAATAACCAACCTTCAAGTGTGTGACATCCCTTAAAGAGTCTGGTACCATCTGAAAGACCAAATTCAGTTCAAAGATGGGCTCAGTTCAGTTTCTACTTTGCACATGAATGCAGCTGACACCAGATGAGCCTTATGGCCTTCCTATTGCCAGAGACAACAGAACAATAATACTGATCTTGTTTTTCAGCAAAAGCAAAATATATGTTTTACGTTACCCAACAAGAAAGTGAAGCAAAGTCTTTTCAATTCATTTAATAATACTGTATTCCAGAAAAGCAGTGTATTGTTTATTTTTATTGGGAGTTTTGTGGTAAGGGGAAGATAGACACAAATTTACACATAGCTCTGCTCTTCCTGCTGTGAATTCTGTTGAATGGTTCACCAGGCCTTCCCGCCCCGACCACCTATTCAGAAATGAAAAACCTTCCTCATCTCTAGAAACCACTTCAATTCATGTAGCTGCACCATGTCAGCCTCTAATCTTAACAAAATTCCTTTTATTTTCCCTAAAGATAACATGTAAGTTCTAGAGCATGTCTGATCAAGCATGCTCCACTTCTGTCTAGAACTAAAACAAAAAAAATAAGAAATGGAATAGACATCTGTCTCTACAGACGAATACATATTTTAATCAATATCACTTTCATCAATAAAAGTAGACAGTAGCTAGAAAGCAGAATCAAAATATCTCATTGCCCACTCAAAAATGCACCTTCACAGTGGCTTGGTGGCTAGTATCTAAATGTTTAGTCCCTTCTATCATTACAGAGGAAAGAGATTTGCAGCATCTAACCTTTTGACAAGAGTGTCAATTCTCCTATGTTCTTTCTAGAATCTGTATTATTTTGATCTTGATTCCACACACTTGTCACCCCCCAACAGATAGTTCCATTTTAATTTGCCATTACATTTTTTGCTATTCTAAAATGTTACACTCTTGCCTTTGCAAGCAGATAACCTTACCCTGGGATCTGCAGTATTGTTTACAAGTCATAAAAAGTATAAAGGCAAGTTATAAAAAGGTAACCAGAATGTTGAGGATCTTTTAGAGTTCAAATCTATTTTTTTTTTAATTACTGGTAAACAATTATTTAAATATATGTAAGTTGCATACATGTAACATGGCAAATCATGTATTATGGACACAGAACCATTACTAGATCTTTTACAATCATTTTCACCCATTTTGGGTTTGGGGTGGGTGGGTATTTTTGGGGGGGGGAAGGGGGCACAGAATATTTCAAAACCCAAGTCTCAGCAAAAAGTCTTAGGCCATGTAAACACTAGCAAGCTTACAGCAGCACACCTGTACCAATGCAGCTGTGCCGCTGTAAGATCGCTCATCTAGCCATTGTATGTGGACTGGAGAGAGGTCTCCCACTGATGTAATTAAATCACCTCCAATGAGTGGTGGTAGCTATGTTGGGGAGGGAGAGTTTCCTGCCGACATAGCGCTGTCCACACAGGAGCTTCTGTTGGTGTAACTTATCTCACTCAGAGACATGTTTTTTTCACACCCCTGAGCGACATAAGTTATACTGACAAAAGTGCTAGTGTAGACATAGCCTTAGGTGCTTAAGTCACTTTGACATGTTTGAAAGTGTTACCATTTGTCCGCAATGTGGAAGAGTTTGAAGTTCAAAGCTGGCCAATCATCTTTGTTCTTTCAAGTGTAGTTTTCTCTGTGTAACTGGAGTGTGCTCTCTTACTATATAAATGGGGAGGAATCTTCACACATCTTCTGTTAATCACTTAAATGTGCTAAATTAGGCTGTTTCCTTAGGTGGGAGGAGTGGCTGCTACTCAGCAGCAGTCTGTGTAGAAGGGGAGTCTGTCTCTTACCTCTACAGAGATCCCTCGCACTCAACTCACACCAGTTACTGGTGCTGTGTTCATTGTTTGTCATGATGACTAGACCAGCTTTCTACAATTAGGAAATAAGAACCTAAATTCTTCCAACAAATTTTTGTCCATAAATCAAGACAAAGTTAGTTATTTTAATTGATATACATAACAGATAAACAGCCAGGTCCAATTCAGTCTTAGTGAAAAAGGGGTTAATTACATAGATAGTGGAAACAATGAGGAGTCCTTGTGGCACCTTAGAGACTAACAAATTTATTTGGGCATAAGCTTTCGTGGGCTAAAACCCACTTCATCATATGCATGGAGTGAAAAATACAGTAAGCAGAATATATATTCTAGCACATGAAAAGATGGGAGTTGCCTTACCAAGTGGGGGGTCAGTGCTAATGAGCCAATTCAATTAAGGTGGAAGTGGCCTAGTTACACATACTTTTCTTAGAGTGGAGCTTTGTCCTCATGCCCAATGGGTCTTCAGATCTCAGTTCCAACTTCTATGATTTTGAGGCCAGATTCTGATCTCATTTGCACCGGTGTTAACCAGCGGTAATTCACTGAATTACACAAAGTACTTTGAAGGGGGATCAGAATTAGGTCCAGTAAATTTACAGTCAGCATATGTGCTATGATATAAAACGTGAGCAAGTATTTACTATCTCATACCTCTAGCCAAACACCTCTTCTTAGACAGTCCACAACAGTCAAGTGTTTTTATCTTGTTTCTCTTATCTTAAATATTGGGAGAAAACCGAGAAAACATAAATTAGGGAAGATCCATGGCTAGCTTTAAATCTAGGCATCTTCCACACAGCCATTGAGTTGGGGACCCTGATCTGCTCTTTTTCAATTGTCCTCTGGAGCACTGAGAGAGAATCAATAGGACTATCTGGGCCTATCAATCTCCTGTTGTTGCTAGAGGTGGACATTGCTGAATCTTCGTCTTTCCTGTGGTTTAGTTTTGCATTTTCGTGTACGTTGACAGCATGCTGGGCACTCCACCCTAATTTTTCACAAGTGACTTTCGGGAGCCTCTGTTTCTGGATGCTCCACCTGCTATAGCTGATTCTCAGAAGGCAGATGCTGAGCACTTCTGAAAGTCACATCCTTTAAGGTGTCTTAAAGGTGGACATGGAAAATCAGCAGTCACTTTTGAAAAGTTAGTCAGTAGGGTATATGACTTGGTAAAAAGCTAAAATGGAATCCCATTGGAGGGATGTGGAAATGATAACTGCCAGAAATACACATGAACGTTCAATATCCATTTTCATGTTCTAGAAATAATGAGAATCTGCACTAAAATTCCTTTATTTAAAATTAATTTCTTTACTTTTATTTTAAAAGGTATCAGTCCAAGAATTGGATGCTTGTACAACAATTAAAATATACAAACCTTAAGGATAAATTTCCACAAGACAGAGATATGCCCATCCTCTCTGAATTAAACTCCAGTCTACCATCACCACCACCACCAACCGCAAAATACATCTTAGATAATTGGATGTGTTCATTATATCTAAATATAGTAAACATGATATGCCAGACTGTGACTTGTCCCTGCATACATGCACAATGAGGGGTAAAGCTCAAGATTTATCAAGCCCTAGTTGAGGCTATAAGAGGGATATCAAAGGACTGGCACTTTTAAAAGACAAGACTGTATCTCTTAATTGAAATACTCTACAAAGTCTACATGACAATGGGTAATTATTGGAAGAGATGCCATCTTCTCAGAAGTATTGGAATTTTTCTTATGCCAGTAACCCTACTAAATTGCAAATGAGAGGATTGTTTTTGAGGAGTATGAAGAATATTTAAGTGGAATACAGGAACTGCGAGGATCAACTAAACAAATAAATGGGCATGAACTAGTAATGTGCAGAAAATGCAAAACGTATTTGGATTTTCAAAAGCATTTAGCACTGGCCTAACTCTGCTCCCATTGAAGTCAAAGGGCCAGTACTTTGGAAAATCATACCTTTTAAGCATAGCCGCTTTAGAATAGCAGAGCAGAGGTGGAAGCTCTTGAGCAATCTAAAAGTAGATGGGAAAAAGCACTAGTAATTACACTACAAAGTGCCATGCTGCATTGGCAAGAAGATGGGCTAGATGACTTAATAGACCTTTCTATCATGCAAAGCTTAAGGGGGTATATTGTCAGCATAATGTGCAGGACTTTAATCATATAACTCCCTTTAGCATTAGTGACTAAAGTCCTGGATATCAAACAAAGAATATTTCCCTAAATGTCAGACATAGAATAAATGACTCACTGTCTGGTTAAAGCAATATCTCAAATTTAATTTGGATTTAGTACAGTCAGAAAAAGCTTTATGGGTTCATTTCATGTAATTTCAAAGTAGCCAAACTGACTTATGACAAAAAGTCTTTCAAAAACTCACTGCATCTCATTCTTCTGTGCAACCACTTGTTAAAAAAAACTCTGCCTTGCAGCTTTGTAAATTAGATTGGCTTCTCTCTGGCTCATATTAAACAAGTTGCCCTATTCTATAAAATTAATAGATTTTTAATGATGGGATCGTATTACTTCAGAATTCCATTTATCTTCTTTGAATAGTATTGTAATGCTTACTTCATGTCCATTCTGTATACTCCATGTTGTATCAGGGAAAATCTCTCTGTTGGAGGTTTGTAGTCCAAACTGCTCTACTATTTCATCTTGATCTGGTTCTGTTCTGTTAATCTATTCTTTCCTCCTCTTACAGTTCCCTCCATAGTGAATGATATCTTCTGTCAACATTACAGTGGGCCCAATACAAAACTATTGCACCTCCATTGTCATCAGAGGTGTTATATTGGGGATTAATTTGACCCAGTAACTTTTGCAATTTGTTTTGCATGGCAATGATAATCACCTACAATGTATTAACATTTGTAAATGTTTCCTTCCAGTTGATTCAAAATGCTTTGCTTGTGGTTATTTTCTGGCTGACTGATCCCCAGTGTTACCACTGATGGTGATCTCTCCTGTTGATACATGAAAGCTCTGATCAAATACAGCCCCTGACCCATCACTCTGCTGCTTGCAACTTATAGCTGCTGTAGACTTTTCTGTTTCTTAAAGATACTCACTGTATTTGTTATTGTTATTTACTCCTTGAGAATCATAGAATCAAAGAAATGTAGGTCTGGAAGGACCTCAAGAGGTTATCTAGTCCAGCCCCCTGCACTGAGGTAGGATCAAGAATACCTTACAGATGTTTGTCTAATCTGTTCTTAAACACTTCCAGTGATGGGGATTCCACAATGTCCCTTGGTAATCTATTCCTATACTTAATTATCCTTATCGTTACAAAGTGTTTCTCCCTAATATCTACCCTTAAATTCCCTTCCTGCACATTAAGCCAGTTACTTCTTGTCCTACCTTCAAATCAAGTGCTGCTCAAAGTCCAGAAACACACTGCTCCACAACAGCACCCAAGCATTGTCTCAACCAGAATTTGAGTTTGAAGCTGAGTCCCTGAGGCAGCAGAGTTATTAGAAGTTTAGACCCTGAGCTATCATGAAAATCCAAAGAACTTTAGATACCAAATACTGTAATTGTGCTCAACAATGCAACTTATTTAAAATGTTCCTGTATTTTTTTCTAAATATTAAGTTTTACATTTCACAGTTTTTAACAAAACCCACTTGAAGACACATTTAATAGTTGGCATATTTTTTACACAAAGTCTATAATTCTTATGAATTAATGGAGCAAATCTTTTAGTCTGACTGGGCTCTGCTCAGCATAAAACTAAGGGGTGGGGGTCAGAAGTTGCTGTACATCTTCTTCATGATATCCTGATCAAAGTCTGATGATAATGGGCCATAAGGGGCAATTACACCAGCTGGAAATCTTTGGAGCTCAGCAGTGCTCAGGCCAGGCCAGGCCCTTCCCATGGACACGCCCTGAACATGTACATATTAACTACAGTGATATATTGTGTACTTTTGTGCGTAAGCAGGGATTTTCACTTCTAGTCATTGGTTTTGGAGGCCGTTGTCTTATGTGAAAATCAGGCTAGCAGGGAAATTGAATATAAGATTTAAAAATTAGATAAATCATATATATTACATTGAAGGTTTATTCTCAATACGGAGGGTGGTGAATTTTATGTGTAAATAGAGTCTGATGTTTACGCAGCTGAGTGTGTTTTGGAACTAATGTACATCTGAAATCCTTTCCTGGAGAAGCAGGTTTATTTCATTTCTTTTTTTAAAAAAGGTCATTTTATTGTCCATGTAAGTGAGGGAGTGAAAGGTAAATATACAGCAGACATTGTACAAATTCTTCTGCACAGTTCTACCCATGAACTTTAATTTTAACCTGAAAGCACCTTGCCGGCCCAGTAATGGGGCTCCTCTGAGCAGAGACTGCCAATTGTGATGTCACAGGCATTTAGTAAGGAAAAGGCTGAAAAAACACCAGACTCATTTTCACTTGTATCCTGCATGAGTGAAACCTGAAACCAGGTATCCAGAGGTGAAAAGTTTCAGAGTAACAGCCGTGTTAGTCTGTATCCGCAAAAAGAAGAACAGGAGTACTTGTGGCACCTTAGAGACTAACAACTTTATTAGAGCATAAGCTTTCGTGGACTACAGCCCACATGGCTGTATGTCATGGCCCATATTGTGGGGCCATGCCCACCCGCATGGCCCCACAATATGCCAACATTTTTATGGCTGACTTAGAACAACGCTTCCTTAGCTCTCGTCCCCTAACGCCCCTACTCTACTTGCGCTACATTGATGACATCTTCATCATCTGGACCCATGGAAAAGAAGCCCTTGAGGAATTTCACCATGATTTCAATAATTTCCATCCCACCATCAACCTCAGCCTAGATCAATACACACAAGCGGTCCATTTCCTGGACACTACTGTGCTAATAAGCGATGGTCACATCAATACCACCCTATACCGGAAACCTACTGACCGCTACACTTACCTACATGCCTCCAGCTTCCATCCAGGACACACCACACGATCCATTGTCTACAGCCAAGCTCTAAGATATAACCGCATTTGCTCCAATCCCTCGGATAGAGACAAGCACCTACAAGATCTCTATCAAGCATTCTTAAAACTACAATACCCACCTGCTGAAGTGAAAAAACAGATTGACAGAGCCAGACGAGTACCCAGAAGTCACCTCCTACAAGACAGGCCCAACAAAGAAAATAACAGAACACCACTAGCTGTCACCTTCAGCCCCCAACTAAAACCTCTCCAGCGCATCATCAGAGATCTACAACCTATCCTGAAAGATGATCCTTTACTCTCACAGATCTTGGGAGACAGACCTGTCCTCGCTTACAGACAACCCCCCAACCTAAAGCAAATACTCACCAGCAACCACACATCACTGAACAAAACCACTAACCCAGGAACCTATCCTTGTAACAAACCCCGGATGCCAACTCTGTCCACATATCTATTCAAGTAACATCATCATAGGACCTAATCACATCAGCCATACCATCAGGGGCTCGTTCACCTGCACATCTACCAATGTGATATATGCCATCATGTGCCAGCAATGCCCCTCTGCCATGTACATTGGCCAAACCGGACAGTCTCTACGCAAAAGAATTAATGGACACAAATCTGACATCAGGAATCAAAATACTCAAAAACCAGTGGGAGAACACTTTAACCTGTCTGGTCATTCAGTGACAGACCTGCGGGTGGCTATATTACAACAGAAAAACTTCAAAAACAGACTCCAAAGAGAGACTGCAGAGCTAGAATTGATATGCAAACTAGACACAATCAACTCCGGTTTGAATAAGGACTGGGAATGGCTGAGCCATTACAAACGTTGACTCTATCTCCCCTTGTAAGTACTCTCACACTTCTTATCACACTGTCTGTACTCGGCTAGCTTGATTATCACTTCAAAAGTTTTTTTTCTCTTAATTAATTGGCCTCTCAGAGTTGGTAAGACAACTCCCACCTGTTTATGCTCTCTGTATGTGTGTATATATATCTCCTCATTATATGTTCCATTCTATATGCATCCGAAGAAGTGGGCTGTAGTCCACGAAAGCTTATGCTCTAATAAATTTGTTAGTCTCTAAGGTGCCACAAGTACTCCTGTTCTTCTTTTTTTTAGAGGTGGAAAGCTAATACCTCTTCTCCTAGCTCTCAGAAAAAACAAACAAAAAACCCATAAACCTCTGGTCTAAAGAGGTGTTTATTCAGCAAACATCAAGTTCCAGTGAACCACTATTTACAAACTTGCCTCCACTTGCAAGAATGACGTCCAACCAAATTACTGGAAGGAGATCCACTTCCTGCTAGGGAGCTTTCCTTTAAAGTCTGCTATGTTTATCACTAGCTCAGTCATTTCAAGTTAAAATGTGGTAAGTGCTAAACCCATGTGGTTCAGAGTTAGACAGGCACTGGCTCAGATCCTGTAAGTAGATGTGCCTCTACCATGGGGTGTCCCACTGAAATCAAAATGATTATAGAAAGGGCCTAATTTTGCTTTCACTTATACTGGTGTAAATCAGGATTGAGTTCACAGAAATCAATGGATATGTCGTGTTATAAGAGTATAACTACTGGTGTAAGGAACAGTAGAATCAGGCCCTGCATATTCAGTTAACATGGATTAGTTAATGCACGGTCTCAGGGCTGTAACTAGGCAGGGTGAGAGGGGCAGTGCCCAGGAAGCAGAACTGGCAAGGGCATAAAAATGGGGCCGCGTAGGATTGGGCCCAGCAATGTCAGCTGCAGTCCATGGGTGTAGATTGGGCAGGGCCGCCCAGAGGGGGGCAATTTGCCCCAGGCCCCAGGCCCCGCAGGGGCCCCCACAAGAATGTCGGAGGCTCCCCTCCGCCTCCGCCTTCCCCCATCCCCCGGCGCCTCAGCGCGCCGCATCCAGGAGCAGCCCTGGATAGCGCTGCAGCAGCGGGACCTGAGCGCCTCCCACTCAGAGCCGCGTGGTAAGGGGGCGGGGCTCCCCTTGAGCTCAGGTCCCGCTGCTGCAGTGCTGTCCAGGGCCGCTCCAGGAGAGGTGGGAGTAAGCAGCATGGTAAGCACCTCTGAGCCGGACACCCCCCCCCCCCACCCCCCCCCCCCCCTGACCCCCCGCTCTGAGCACAGCCCTTCTGAGCCAGGCACCCCCCCGACCCAGAGCCCAGCTCCCCACCCAGCCCTGGGCAACAGCAACGCCACCCCCAGGCAGTGACAGCCCATTGGCACCAACCATCACCATCACCCAGCAACAGCCATTATGTAATTGCAAATGTATTAAAGCATTTAATGTTTTTAAATAATGTATTTTGTGTATTTTCAAATTATTAAAAATTAATTTTTGAATGTATTTCACTGGTTATTTTTTACATTTCCAAATACATATTACTATAGTAACTTTTTTTTATGGACGGGGCCCCCGAAATTGCTTTGCCCCATGCCCCCTGAATCTTCCGGGCGGCCTGAGATTGGGGGAGACATTGACACACACCCACAACAGAGGCCCGGCCCAGGAGCAGAGGGAGGTTGTCCAGAGCTGCTTTTCCTGCCAGGTATTCACTGCCTCTGCAGCTGGACGCCGCCCCCTGGGTCCTAGTGCATGCCAGTCAGCTTCCCCTTCTATGTGTGTTGGGCACCCTATACGACCACCAACCTGTTTTCTGTACAATGATGCAGCTTGGGCACATCTCTTACGGTCCAACTCTAAAGCATCTCAAAGCTCAACTGTCTCCTAATTACTATGGTTTCCACTGCAGAAAGTTCAAATCTTCCTGTGGCCTTACTAATTGGTTATCTTAAATATGCAAAAAAGGCCATTGATGCCTTATTTGATACACCAACATTTCAGAAATGTTGATCTGCAGCTGAAGTCAGTGGAAGAGTGTGATGGTTATCAGGGTGCCCATGACTTTGAGTCATTTTGTTACTCCTCCTGCCTCCAGCGAGAGAGAGAGAGACTTGCTGGTGCTTCACTGGATGTAGCCCCCGAGACAATCCCCTTAAGGCTATGACAGCCCTTACTTTGCCTTACAGGTTACCAGTATGCGCAACCCAGTTCCCAAGCCCCTTTGAAGCATTCCCCTGTGATATCCAGCCCCTGTAACTGGCTACTGACAGAAATATCAGGTTTGCTATCCCTGCCTTGATTCAGACTTTCTTAGGAACATATTTTCAGGATATGTATACATAACTTCTTATATGATAGTTATATACACATTTCACAATGATATTAATGACCAATTTGACCCCAGTTTTTATTGAAGACTTCACATGACATTCTTTATGACTAAATAATATGAAAGCAGTATGCTAGATGTAGTGAGTTGGTTAGGCCTGTGAAGAGTCACTGTTACAGAACAGTGAATGCTTTACCAGTTGCAAGTGAGGCGCTCTTACAAGTGTCACAGAGTTACTCTATGATTATGAGTAATTTCCTTGCTCACTATTCTAAATGATCTTTGAGTACTTAATACTTTGGTCACCATTAGTTCTGCTAACTAGAAGGGAATCGAATTGGTGCATAAAGAATGGAGGCAAGAAAGTCACACCAATTGAGAAAAATGTAGCCAATATTTAGGAATGCTGAAAAAGGAAAAACAACCAAAATGTCTGTGTGTGCAGTGAGTTCTTTTACAAAAGAATATTTTTGGGGGGACAGAGAGTAACTGGACGAATAGGGAAGAAACAGACAAAGAAGACTTGAGATATTTAGAATACTATGCAAGTTTTTCATTTTACACTGGAAGAGCGGGTTCTACATTCCAGAGGTTACTAGTACAGGAAGCAATTGTATTTGTATAGATGAAAGCTTGTCAAAGGTTTTGGTAGTCAGCCAATGAGTTCCAACATCAATTGACAGGAAGTAATGGAAAAAGATGAAAAACACATAATCTTGGAGTAGAACTATTCAAAATTTATTTTTCTTAGATATCTGACTATTAAAATTCCAGGATTAGAATTTCTGAGAGAAATAAAATCTTTCTCTGTCAAAATGCTGCTGTCCATCATGCTGCTACATCTCCTCCTCTGCTTTTGAAGGGAGTATGTACTCTCAGGAGATTGAAAACACATTGACACTTCACAGGGCAAAATGAGGTAAATCAATCTGCATCATCCCTGAAAACCACAGGGAAGAAAAGCCACTGATCTTGGGAACTGACATTTGGCACAGACACTAAAGACACATTGCACCATTATGATAATGAACCTAGGTCAACATTTTCAAACTTGGTTGCCTAAAGTTAGTATCTCTGAAAACTGTGTGTTTTTGATGCCTAAGTACCCCTAATCCCAAGGTCAGAAATTTAAGTGCATACATATAAATTTAAGTGACTAAGTAGACAAGGAATCACAAAAGTATAATCCATATGCTTTAGTCCCTGTGTGTATGTGTAACTCTATGCAAAAATGTGTGTTATTTAAACTGCTTGCCTAAAATGGGAATTATAAATACTCGGAACCTCATAAAATCATGCCATTGAGTTAGATACCTAAATATGGATTTAGATGCCTCGCTTTAAGCAACTAAGTTTGAAAATATTGGTCTAAGTTCACAATCAATTTAGATATTATACTGTATTATTTAAGGAATAATATGTGATCATGCTATTAAAGTTTGCCTTGTAATGCATATACACATGGCAGCAAAGTTAAGGTCACACGCTTAACCTTAACTTCAGCATCTCCTGATTTCTGAGAGCTTAACTGTGAAGCCTTAACAGTGCTTTAATGTAGAGGGGGATTTTTATTTTACATTTATTTATTTTTACATTGAATAAGTCATTTATCTTGATTTTTACATAAGTCACAAATAATGATCAGTAATTAGCTTCTCCCATGTGAGTTGGTATGCACCAACATAGCTTATTCTATAGGCAAAAGAACAAGTATCCAACTGAGTATATGAAAAAGGAGCTGTGCGCAAGCCTTAAAGGAGGGAAGATTCCAGGACGAAACAGAACACTACAACCTAACAAATGGTCAAAATATGTCTGTTCAAACACTAAAAGCTTGAGAAATTGTTTTAGGAAAGACAGACATATAAGTAGATAAGCACCTTAGCAGGTCTTAGCTATGTGACTCACTTACACAGCATGTAACGCAAGTCTGCAAAAATGATCTTGTCAGTCAGTGTTACTAAAGAATATTGCATTCATTTCTTCATTTTGCAAGACTGGCATTTTCTTAAGCACTTCCTATGGTGCTTTATGAACAGACAGATTTTCTGTTAGCCCTAAGCATGGTTGCCGCCATCATCCTCAGTATTTTCTCTAAGCGTTATTTATGGCTGATTACACACCCCTCACTACCTTGAAATTCACCTACCATCAATACTATGGTGAGGGAGGATACCCTGCAAGATTCTGGTAGTCTCCAGTGCTACAAAGCAACTGCTCTATAAGTACTATTAATTGTGACTTACTACATCTGCAGCTGCATATGTTCCAGAGTAATTTTTTTTCCTCTGCCTGCCATGTAACAGACCCATCAACCAATTACCTGCTGCAGCACCAGCAGCAGGGTAGATTGAAGTAGCAATTTCTCCTTTGTAGTTAAATGGGTTTCAGCAAGGACAGCAATAGTCACAGATTGTGTTGATGTATTTGGAATGTCTGATGCTGCTAGCTGAACTATTCCAAGCTATTACTCACTGGTGAAAGCGACTTCCAGGTTGATAAATACAGTGCAGCTTATACATTGCACATAAAGACAAAAATAGAGGGCCAAACCCCCATTGATGGAAATGAGTCTAGTTCCAATGACTACATTAATTTAAATCCAGCTGAGGGTCTGGCCTGCAGATTTTAATCTTGAAGCTAAAACTTTCACATAAAGGTGCATTTTGCCAATCTTTCTCTTTTGATATTTGTACATAACTGCATCTCATGATTTTGTGATGATGAACATCATGCAAACAACACAGTGTATTGAGCACTTGTAAAAATTGACATTCATCTGTGTTTGTAATCCACATTTGTGTCTCAAATGCACCAATATATTTGCTCATGTATTAATAAAGTAGTTCATATACATAGTAACTCCCTTCTCTATCACAATTAGATGTTGAACATTTATGAATAAAAATCCACTTTAATTATATTATAAATTAACTGCTTGGTGTTCTATAAAAAAGCAATACTACATAATCAGCCCAAATACTAACATAATAGTTGTTTCATTACTTATACACAGAACATATAAAAAGCAAAACAATAAAAACTCCTGTCACAGTAATCACTGCTAGTACTTGTATTTTAGGATGATTTAAAGCAGGGAAAGATGCAGCCTCCTGATTCAATGGGTGCACTATACTAAACTCTTGGATATGATTTGAAGTTGTAGTCAAGGGGCGCACCAATCACACACATCAGCACCCTCCGCCCCGGCACCACAACCCTAATTGGGCCCGGTGTGGAAGGGACCCCTAAAGCTGCCCTGATTTAAAGTCAAGCTAAAGCAAGGGTCACAGTCCCCTGGATTATGAATGAACTCTGCTCTTGAAAGCTGAGTGCTTGTAGGTTTTTAACCCCAGATCTGGCATTGAGAGGACAGGAGGAATTGAGAAGTTTCTTCAGGGGAGAGCCATAAGCAAATTTCTGCCTCTGCATTTCCTACTGGTAGAGCAGGGAGCAGGTCACTAGTGGATTCCTTCTGCACAAAGAGGGGAATGGGCTTCTATTGGCTTTCACAGACATCCTGCAGTTGGAGGGTGACAGCTAGTGGCCTGGTGATCTCAGCCTGAAATCCTTTCTGCTGGAAGAGGTACCAGTGGAATCTCCGTGCTGGAGAAAGGAAGTACACTTTGATACTGGCTTTCCTTTCCTCTGCACCACCCTAGACCCTCTCTTGAATCTGTGCCACCAGTGGCCATGCATCCTGCTGCACCAGAGTGTGGTGGCACTTACCCAATCATACACAACTTGCAAAGTGTTCTTGCTAATGTAAGTGAAGCAGCTGCCTGAAAGGCCCTCTCCAAAAAATAACATGACCATGAATTCAGACACTAGGAAAAAGTAACTGCCTGGTCTTCCTAGGCCAGGTGGGCTAGTGTGGTGGAGAGAAGTTGCTGGCATCCTGGGTTCTGGAGGAATTGCTGCCTCTGGATTGAATGGGAGGAGAATACAGAGCACAGGTGTAATGTGTTCCCTGCATGAGACACAGGTAAGTAAGTATGCAACAACATTCTGCACTGGCTGAAGTAAACTCACTGCTGTAATTCAAAGGGAAGACGACAAAGCCAGCATGGATAAGAACAGAAAAAAATCACAAGCTTTCAGCCAAGCACAAATGGGAGAAAAACCCCAACCGCTCATGGCCACCACTGTTCTCTGGACATTCACCAGCAGCCAGGGCTCCAGCAGAACCTCTGAGGCAACTTATCTTGACTGTCCCCTTCGATATCATAATAGAGCATGTGAGGTACGGCTTCAGACTGAAAACTAATGATGTGTGTTGCACAGCAAGTGAGGAGAGTGAAGCACTCCAGTATATTCAATGACAATTTAACCATAAGCTGAGAAATAAGGCTATCACATACATCATTTCCTCTCTTGAAGGTGTCATAAAATGCATTTGATGGCTGCTTTCATTTCTCCTGTCGTCCATGAACTATTAATGGCAAGGCAATTGTTGATGATCATAGTAGACAAGTGATATTGGAAACTAATATATTTTGTGACAAATAAGCAGTATACTATGACATATGTGATAGTACTAATAATTTGAACTATACTTGTTGAGTACCATACAGAGGGTCAGATTTTGCACTCACTTACACTAGGGTCAGTCCAGACTAACTGCAATAGTTCCTCTAAATTGACACTCGTATAACGAAGGGTAGATATTAGCTTGAAATCTGCCATTTGTTGTAATATGGTCATTTTAAAAGGCACCAATTGTCCCAGACAAGAAGACAGACAAGATATGAGGAATGTAGTTTAACTAGGCTGCAATTTTATTAAATAACACATCTGTGAACTATTTGGCAATAACTCATTCAGTTCAGGTCACCCTCCCTTTGTAATCTATTCCACCTGGTGGTGGGCAGACCTGTTAACCTGATCCCAACATCATTACTGAGAACCCACCATCCTCCCTTGTGTGAGAGCTTAGGGAGTGGGGCCAGCAGTGGACATGTTATTCCTTGACTTTAGCAAAGCTTTTGATATGGTCGCCCACAGTATTCTTGCCAGCAAGTTAAAGCAGTATGGGCTGGATCAATGGACTATAAGGTGGATGGGAAGCTGCTCAATGGGTCGTGATCAATGGGTAGTGATCAATGGCTCCATGTCTAATTGGCAGCTGGTATCAAGCGGAGTGCCCCAAGGGTCGGTCCTGGGGCCGGTTTTGTTCAATATCTTCATTAATGATCTGGAGGATGGTGTGGATTGCACCCTCAGCAAGTTTGCAGATGACACTAAACTGTGAGGAGTGGTAGATACGCTGGAGGGTAGGGATAGGATAGGATACAGAGAGACCTAGACAAATTAGAGGATTGGGTCAAAAGAAATCTGATGAAGTTCAACAAGGACAGGTGCAGAGTCCTGCACCTAGGACAGAGTCCTGCACCTAGGACAGAAGAATCCCATGCACTGCTATAGACTAGGGACCAAGTGGCTAGGCAGCAGTTCTGCAGAAAAGGACCTAGGAGTTACAGTGGACTAGAAGCTGGATATGAGTCAACAGTGTGCCCTTGTTGCCAAGAAGGCTAACGGCATTTTGGGCTGTATAAGTAGGAGCATTGCCAGCAGATCGAGGGACATGTTTACCAGGGAACTGGGACTCTTATTGTGCTGGGTACTTGCCAGGTTGTGACAAAATTAATTCTACAACCTAACTAATCCACCAGACCCCTGGGCTGCTTACAAGAAGGCAAAAAACCCACCCCACCCTGGCAGAGAAAAGTTCCTTCCCAATTCCCAGCCCCAAGAAGATGACTGGCATGATGCCCGCCGCAAATATATATATTTTACTCTAGCCCCAAGGAGGAAGGGGGGAGTTTTCTTCCTGGTACAGAATGGGACTCCCAAGCAGGAGGATGTTCAATAAGCCTATTCCCCTTGAGTTCACAGGAGCCAATAGGCTTATTCCTCTCTCCAACCAATCAGCTTCCAGGTCCTCCTCAAGGAAGAGAGAGGGATGAAATCCTCAGATGGGCCTGGATTTTTCTTTCCTCTGCTGGCCCAGATAAAGCCTCCGCACAGCTCTGAGGCTGTGAGGGGAGCACTGTGGTGAATACCAGTCAGCATTTTTCTTCGAGTGATTTTGCTATATCAACAAAGAGGAATATTGTGCCAGTTGAAGATCTGATCCCTGGTGCCCTAGCTGTACAGACATATTAAGATACAGTCCCTCCCCTCAAGAGTTTATAATCCAAATAGACATAACAGACAACGCATGGCAGGGGAAACAAAAGCACAGAGAAGTGAATTGACTGGCCCAAAGTCACAGAATAAATTGTTGGTAGAACCAGGAACCCACAGGTCTTCTGAGTTCAATCCAGTCCAGTTACTCAGATTTTACTAGGTCCTTACTTAGGCAAACCCTTATTGACTTTAATAGGAATTTGAAGTTAAAAAGCTGAATCAAAATTGAATTATTCATTCAGGATTTGTCTCATAATAGGTAATAGCGAAGTGTTTGATTTCCCAACCACTGCTCTGAAAGGAAATACAAAATAGGTTAATGCTGTAGGATTTCCCCCTTTTCCACTGCTTGCTTTTAAAAATGGGGTAAGAACAGCCCTTTCTCTGGAGTTCCTCTTTCCTTCCCTAGCTGTAGTTCTGCAAACAGATCTATTTTTAGAGGAAAATAGAGACACTTGGCAGAACATTTCTTTTTGGATGTGGAACAACTTTACACTTTCCAAGACTCTTGTGCAATTCTGTAGGGATAGGAGGCTGGGCTAGTTCATTTCCTAGTAAGAGACTAATAAATCATCTTTTTGGATATAAGGTATTCCTAATTAGCAGACTGAGCTGGTCAGTCTGCAGGAAAGTATAAAAGTTTTTTCTGGTTTGTTTACCCCGGAGATGAAACTTGTTCTAAACATGCTTTGCCAGGCCAGTGTATAGACTGGACATAACTCTTTTACAACCCTATTTAGAAACTGCAGTGGCTTTGTTAGCATGATTATATATAAAGTCAGTTCTTCTAACATGGCTTTATTTCTAGTGTAGATGTGGCCTTTGCAAAGACTAATAAGTCTGATCAGTACTCAGGATAGATTTGTGTGGGATTGAAGATCTGTGAGATGATGTTTTAGCAAACTTTGCTTTGTAAAGGAAGATGTTCCTTAAACTTTAATGTGTTGCGAGATTTCTACCATGTATTGAAGTTCTTTGGAGGCCCAGCCACTCACCACTGTGCTAAGTGCTGTACATACAAAGATATGCCAAATAGGAGTCACAGATGATATCTCTTTTAGTGAAAAAGGCAGCAATAGTGCCAGCTTCCCCATCGTGCTCTGCAGATTCTGGCACAGAGGAGCCATTTTTTGAGGGTGAAAGAATTAGATCAGTTTCCATTCCTACTCAACCCGTAGTCTCTCTTCTGAGACTAGGAGTACTTGTGGCACCTTAGAGACTAATAAATTTATTAGATCTTCTGAGACTGTGAGCAAGAACGTCTGTTATGGTAGATTTGCTTTCTTTCCATGCTGCGAACCAGGCAGAGACTAAAAACTCACTTCACAGATAAGTCACCAAACAGCAACCATCTGATGGTGACTTAGTGCCACTGCTTTGAACCAGTTACAGAGACCTTTTCATCAGTAAGTATGTTACCAATGCCTTGAGTCAACAAGTCCACCACAGGTGGAGGGAGGTCTATACAAGAATTGTCTATACAAGAATGATTGGCCTATTTTTTAAAATTTCACTTTTGCTGAGTTGACCTGAATTCATCCAGCAATTGTAAAACAGTCTAAGGTTTTTCTCTGCCTCACTCTTGCCACTCTGATGACTGATAACTGACTAGTCATTCCTGTCTTACAGACAGGTTGTCTAGGTCTTTTTATATACAGTAAATGTTTGCTGAATAGCACATATTCAACCTAGTGATCTTTCTTTGTTCCTTACAGCCACCTAATTCCAGTGTCAATTCTAGTTCAGCATCATAAAATATTGCAGTGCTTAGCAGCCCTGTTCTCTTGTGGCCCTTTTGATATTTTTCTGCTGTTTATGTATCTAGTAAGATGATTCATTTACTGTAAATGATTGCATAACCCAGTTGCACAATAGAAGAATACAGAGGCAAAAGCCAAGTGTTTTGGGGAATGGACTAACAAAAATGCAAATCTGCCAAATGTATTTCCCAGGACCAAAATGGCACTTAAGAAAAACATCTTACCAAAAGACACTTACCAGAGATTACAAATAAAAGACCTTGTGATTTACCACTTCAACTATAGGTTTGAAAGGGATGATAATTTTACAAACTTCAAGTCCTCAAAAAGCAAACAAAACATTTGCTTTGTTACTGATGTGGATTCTACTTTTGTACATACCGTTAACCACAGCTATTCCATTTGAGAAAAGCAAAACTTTTCTGTTGATCGTTTTTCTTGGCTTAAAATATAGAATGCAAGTTACTTGGCTTTTCATGAAATAGTTTCTTAAAAAGGTGCCAGGTGCTTCCTCCCCCCACTTTCTCCAATTTTTTTAAACCATAGTTTCAATATTAATGAAAAATATTTTTCCATGTGTGCACCAATGACCAGCTCCTGGGTGCTTTGACTGCCAAGAAACTAAAGTACAGTATCCTATGAATAGAGACCCATGTTTTAAACGATAACATTCACAGATTCAGTATTTCATTCAATATATACAATTAAAGAAAGGATTATCAAATCCACCTTTCTATACATCTTCAGCTTTACTTTGAATACCCTGGGAGATGGCATATGGCAACCCTTTCCCCATGATATAGAACAACCTTAAACAATAACAAGATAGTCAACTGCATGGGAACCCTTGGCAACTTTAAAGAACCTTAAACCAACTCATGGCTTGTTTTTTTGTAGGATTTGAGGACACAACTCAGAACCTAATTTCTTCTCCTATTAGCTTCAGCTAACTCTTGGTTAAGGACTTTCCAACCACAAGGCTGGTCCAGCATGATTAATATTATTAAATTGTAATCCCACAAATAAAAGGAACTAGAGTTAGAGAAGAGGGACAAACGTGACTATTGGAAATGGAGTCTGACTTTCAAGCAGTTGCTGCTCCTCAAGCGGGGGTAGTTTTAAGAATTCATTCAGGGTGAAATCCTGACCCCACTGAAGTTAGTGACAAAGTCCATTGACTTGAATGGAGTCATGAGTTCACGCTCACTGTTCCAGCATTATCCTGAAATATTTTAAGAGTAAGCTTGGAAACTCAACCTTCCCTTGTGGAGTGGGAGTTTTTCCTTCAGAGGCCACTATAAATATGTCATATAGTGATGAGAGATGACATGCATGCCTAATGCTAAAGAAAAGTCTGGTTTTACTTAATACAGAGCAATCAGTGAAGAATGTTTCATCACAGTCAAAATATTAACCCACCTATTGCTGCCAAGGTCAGTGGAAAATAGGAAATTCTGCAGAAAGTGCAGACTCACAACTTACAGCAGTCTAAGGATATGTCTACACTGCAAAATATTTTGGTATTCTGTTTTAAACTCAGGATATCAGCTCAAGTTAAAGCCAACAGAGAAGCCTGGGGTTGAACTCCAGCTGGTAACCTGAATTAAAAGCAAGCTGCCATGTCTTCACGGCTATTTTAATCCAAGTTAGCTAACCCGGGTTAGCTAAAATGAATTAGGAACACACCTTTCTTTGTAGTGTAGACAAACTGAATGTTTGGAAGCTTCCTTAACATGCATTCAGTTTTTTAAAGGACAAAAAGGAGAGTGTATTTCACTTATTTGCACCAGTTTACTCCCCTTCTACTCCCCGTCATCTCTCTGTAACTTTCTGGAAATGTGATTCAGACAAAGTAACCCAATAAACACACACAATTCTAAATGGCAACAAACCAAAATGGCATAACTTAAATGAGAGACAACAAGGATAGGTCACAATTTCATTCAGACTGCATAAAAACTCCAAGATGTACACAGCATACTATTCAGTACAGTAATGTCAGGAAAACAAACACAAATTACAGTGAACTGGCCACACAGGTCATTTACACTAAGACTTGGTTATTATTTTTTATTCAAAGAAAAAAAAGATATTTTAATAAATACTGCAGAAACATTAATCAAACATACAAAGTGACTTCAACGTTAAAAAAAGAGAAGTAATGAATGTCCTGTTTTATAACAGTTATAACTTATTTTCTTTTTACAATACTTAAATACAGAAAGCACTTGCCAGCTATTTTGTAATACTGCCCTAAGCATATTGTTGCATCAATCAAAAGCATATACGGTGGTAAAATGTCTGGGTTTTTTTGTGGGAAATGACTGGAATGGTATTTTTTTTCTTTTTTGCAGAAACAAAGCAAAGTGCTGGTAACACGTAGGACTGAGTGTTTTAATTACCATCATCCTCTACCCTGCCACAGCTTAAAAGCAAACATCACTTTAATACTTCAAAAATGAAGCATTATCACTGGAAAAGAATGCTTGTTTTCAACAAGCTAGAGCAACACTGGTCAGAGCTTAGAGTATCCTTTTAAAAAGAAGCCATGACAATAATTAGTCAGTAAACATCTGCAACTTATTTTAAAGGCTGATTGATTTATTTCATGTAAGTATAGTAATCAGCAAGTGAAAAAGAATTTGACTGAATCCGGTTCGCTGAAGTAATGTTTAATGACCACTGTCTGGATATGCACATATTAGTCCTTTAGGATTAAAATAGTATCCAGTTTCCACTGGGGGCTCCTTAAGGCCCCATTTCCTTACAGCGCTCATTCTAAGAAAATGAAATCTGAAATAAGAGACGGTCACCAAATGCAGCCCTGTTAGAATGTATCATATACAAGATAACTTGGCTATGTTGGCTCATGTGTGTACTGTTATTTTTGCTTAAACAAAGTTGCAGAGAACCATACCACAGAATAGCACTTCTCCATTACACAGCCATAGGGCCTGGGAAGAACTGAGCATCTCCACTCCCGAAGACTAGGAGCTGAGGATTCTCAGCACCTAAACAGGATTGGGCATTAAGGCTGTAAGAATTATGTTTTAAACTGAGGCTCATTTGCAATCATCACTGATAGCACCTTTCATCTGATTTTGCAACTCAACCTACAATGACATATCCATACAGTACATCATATCTTAACACAGAAGATGTAAAACAATAAAGATTAAGAGCATTACTTTTTAAGTACAATCACAATGATGAACAGAAATAGTCAATGTTTTGAAAAGTTCTGTAACAAGCAGATAATTTTTTTCTACTTGATCTGTCTAATTTTGTTGTGCTAGGGCACTTATAATAATGGGAAGTCTCAAAAGGTTCTCGTCATTAACATGTTCCAATTTAGCTTGTGCAGCCATTTCAGGAAGGCATAATTTCCAAGCTTTTCATATACAATGTTTTCCTCCGGATGACCCATGGTTCTTGATATAATTTCCATTTTAATGATGAGCTACAAGGAAATTAGATCATATCCTGTGGCAAAACTAACTGTAAGGTCATGGGGCTAGTTCCCCAATGATGAGGATGTGTTATTAACCTCTTTAATTAATTTATTTTTAAAAAGGAACATTAAAATATTATTTTAATTAAATCAAAGTAGGTATCCAGGAACAGATCTTTAAGAAAACAAACAAGCACTGTCAAGGACATCTTCTTTCTCTGAGGTGCTACTTTTCCTCCTCTTCTCTAGCACATTCAAATATTTTCCTTTTTTGGCATTTCTTCCATGTAACATTTTTGACAGCCATCTCATTCAGATCCATCTCTTCCCACTGCTTAGTCTACATGCTGAATCCCTAAATACAATCTCACACAAAAGGTGAAGAGTATCCTTTAAAGTCTTGACTTAAGCCCACACATTATATACCACTTTGGCTGTGTACTTCATTGAGTCTTCACCTTTCCTGAACACATTGTCTCTTCCTTCTTCCTAAGGAAACCCAGATCCTTCACATCACTGTACAGCTCTTTGCTTTGTCCTTTCGCAAATCTGTAGCAACTGTAGATAGTTCTGGCCTGCCAGGCATGTGTGAAATTCGCTTTGTTGCCCTCTGGGATTTGTTCCGCTTAACATTTTTGTTTGTTTTGTTTACACATGCCAACGTGGCAACATGAAAAATGTCTCTTACACTGTTCTCTGACTGTAAGGCTGAGCATTCAATGTAAGTGGCTGCTCCAATCTGTTTGGCCATATTTGTACCCTGGGGGGATGGGGGGAGAAAAAGAAACGGCAATCAATAAGGAGGTTTTGTACAAAGCCACAGTAAACCATCCGGTTATTTTTCAGCACTGTTTGAATACATAATGTTGTGTGAAAACTAAATCTAAGACAGCAAAGTGACACACAGCAACTCATTAGGTTTTTTGCAAAATACGGAAAGGGATATGCACTCAAAATGTATTATACACATATCTAAGAATTGTTTCCTGTGAGGAAATACGCATAATCTGAAAGCTATATATGATAAGGACAATGGCCTATCTGTACCTGAAAACAAAAACATTACTGATTTTTCCTATTCAGAAAATTTGTACTTTTTGGTTTGGGAGACTCTTGTATTCATCCTGAAAGGTACTGGACTGACTGCCTGAAAAATCAAACCCTTATCTCTGCACAGAAAAGGCATCTGTTGTGCAGCAGCAGCTCTTCCTTACAGCCCTGTCAAATGCTACCCACCCGCATGAGCGGGTGGGGGAACTTGATGGGGCCAGCAGTGAAAGGGGGACCATCCCAGCAGTAAGGGTGGGAGACACTAACCAAGGGCCAATATGTATCTCCTCCCCCTGGGAGTCTCTAGAACCCATTGGTCATCTGGAGAGAGGGATTCTGACTGGCCAGCATTCCCCTGCTCCCAGGATTTAAGCTGGTGCAGGGAGCACTTGGAGCCTCTCTTTGTTCTCTTCCACTGAGTTAAGTAGGGACATGCTTAGTATCAAACTGAGGTACTGGAGTGGAACTGTTTATTCATTGCAACTTGCAGACAGTTTCCAGTGCAGTGAAGATAATAAAATGAACAGTTCTCAGAGGTAAAAGTCCTGGGATTTTGGTGGTGGGCTTGGGCTCATGTGATAGGGTGAGACCATGTGTCACTCATGGTCTAAGGTCCCCATCCTGCTGCACCCTCTGTTCCCCTCGCAGTGGGGAAGGTGCTAGGACTCAGAGAGAACTGAGTCCTGGGTGGTAGGCTGAGGAGAGCCTACCCTGAGTTCTGGATTATATGGTAAGGAGTCCTGTAACCTCTCACCGGAACCAATTACATTCTGGCATAGGAGAGTATGGGTCGTGGGAGGGTAGTGCACCTTCCCTGTATATTGCGGCCTGCCACTTAATTCCAGGCATGTGTCTGTTCTCATTTTGCCACTGTGTCCACATCAATGTGCCTCTGTCCCGGAAAGGTCACTTCTAAGCTGGAGAAAGCAACTCAGTCTCTAGCCTCTCCTCTAAAACTGCCAATGAAGAGTCATTTGAGGTGGTGGCAGCTTTTGTGATGTGCACAATGTTCTGCTAGCAAATTGGCCCCCACTCCCAACCCTTTCAGATAACCTATCAAACAATGATCAGATGGTATCAACATTTGGTCTCGGTCAACGTGGGCTGGATTCAAATCAATGAACTAGAGAGGAAAGCCTGCATAGTCCATTACCAAACACGCTGTGCTTAACCAGCATTTTAACAAGCTGACACTATACCATTATAATGCTTTATTTACAGTCTTTTGTAAGTCCTCAGTTACTGAGCAACAGGCATGCACTTTCCTCATGTAAATGGCTATACAATCAGAGGCAGTATGGCTGAACAACGCACCGTACTCTAAAATAAATTCTCTTTCAGCTATATATTAAAAGAACTGTCAGTGAAAATACCCTCAGCAAAGAGAGAATTAAAATTTAATTCAGAATAATAATGATAAACTACATGGATCATACCAGTGTTTCCTAATACCCCATGTACAACTGTGTTGCATACCCCAGTTATACTGTAAGAAATACATGATAGCGCTACTCTACTCTGTCTGGGTTCTTAGATTCACACTGCTGATCTCAGTTCTGATGTTACATCCTCAGGACACACTTTAGAGTCTAAGGATGTTGGAAGGGCAGAACTTTGGCATCAAGAATGCATATGCACCATGTAGATGAGAAAAGAATCTTGGCCAAAATTTTCAACAGAATGTTTCTCTGATCATTTTAAACACAAAATGTTCTAAATAAAGAAAAACTGAGTATTTTTGTTGTGATAATTTAACAGTTTCTGCCAGACTTTTGGTTTACATTTTAAAGTTTGTTAAACAAAGCACTTTTTAAATTCATAAAGCAAAGAAAATGTGTTGGAGTAGTGAGATATGGGGAAAATTAAAGTTGCTTTTGTATATCACAGCACCTTGGTGCCCTGTTATAGGTTTGCTACACTGACAGTACAGTATTGGGTGAAAAATGAGCCACCATTTCACTATATATGGAACAATTTACTTTTAAGGATTTAAACCAACCACTAAATCTGCCCTAATGTTGGGGTTCACCAAAACTCAGCTTTGCATTTACAACAGACATTAGCAAAGTGAGCATCAGAGCTTCCTTGATCCCTGATTTGGGCACTCAAATTTAAAGACCAGGTTGATGCGCTGATTGCACTGTGTTGCTTGTAGTTAAAGGTCTTTTTCCACATGAGCGGCAATGCACACGAGAGGTGTGTGAACTCAAAGCACATGTTGCACATTAAGTGGTCTGGGTAGACCCTGGCCCAGACTAAAAGTTCCCTAGTGCGCGTTAATAGAGTGCTGTGTCAGGCCGCCTATAGACTCAGCAAAAGGACTGCATTAGTTTACATTCAGTTCACCTTTTAAAGATTTTCTCTGCAAACATTAGAGCTAGAAACATATTTATGTGACAGCTTATACTTCTGGGACACAAGTCTGCAGGAACATGTGAATTCTGCAGGCAGAGAATACACAGCCTCTGGTGTTTTCAGACTCACCTGTCGTGATCATTAGGTAACAGCATGTATCTAACTATTTTAATGTAAATAAGCTCAGTGCAGAGGGAGTGCTGTTTCTCTTAAAAGTGAATGCAATGTTACCGAACTGCATATTTCCCACCACCATCAAGTAACAAGTGCAAAGAATGAGACATGACACATACCTGATCATACGATACTGGTGTCTGCCTGTGATTGGAAAGCTCCACTAATGTGCTCACATCTGTGCGCAGATCAGACTTGCAACCCACCAGAAGCATTTTGGTGTTAGGACAAAATTCCTGAATTTCACCTTTCCACTGTAAAATATTATTTTGTTATTATACTAATGCAGTACATTATTTAGATTAATTAAAGCATGCTAGTGAAAAGAGGCAATGGAAACAGGATTAGAGTTTGGTAAGTCACAAGAACCATTTTTTACATAAATACATTACATCGGTACTCGTTTAACTTGTAACCATGCTACAAGTAGACTTCGATGATTTAAGAGCATAGGAACTAGCAGCTTCCAATCTAGGGCAGATCTTGCAACCACTACCCACCCACTAGTCCTGCTGACTTCAATTGAAATGTCCATTCCTGTGAGTAAGGATTGTCAGAGCCATGCCCTGATCCCGCCTACAATCCATAAACAGTATACAATCTCATTCTCTCACCCTATGATTCACTGGTTTTACCCACATTGCAGTAGAAATAACAAAGGGTGTTGCCATTAGCTAATTCAAACAGTTCCTCAAATGACGAATTACAAGTAGGTCTCAGACAAATATAAAACATATTAAAGATAATCATATATATTGGCTCATGGCTTTATTTGAGCGCTGTAAAAAATCTGTTTAATCTGTGGAGAATCAATTTGTGGTGATCAAATAATATGCTTAATCCTGAATACACAATAGTGTACTGTATATCTTGTGCAAATACTGTATGTGAACATGGACATAAACTCATAATGGTGTTTTTCATAATGTTCTCTTCAGCCTAAATCTGTCAAATCATAGAATCATTAACGTTTAATGGGGAACACTAATTTTTACATGTGTATTGAAAAAAAAAAATCTACCACACTTCTGTAAACAAGTGAGAACACAGTACCCACTGTTTATTCAGGATCTAAAATATTGTGTGTTCTGTACATGGAGAGCCAGACAGGAAGACACGTTAACAAAAAAAACCAACCTGTTCCCACTCTTTTGTTGACATTGTCAGTGATGGTGATGCTCAGACAAGAAAACGAGTTATTTTACTTTCAAATCCATTCAAATAAAGGAGGAAAAACAAAAATGGCCTAACTCCTAATCTCCATGAAAAAAACTGTATTAGCGGACAAAGTAGTCAGTAAACTCTAAAGTTAACATTGCAGAATTCTTGATTCATGTTGCACCAAGAAAGGGGAGAGGTCTGAGAAGTCACCAAGGGGCAGGTGCCGGGCCCTCAAACGTAGCTGAGCTTTAGTTTTGCTGAGAAATCATGCACTAATCCTGCAGACCGTGGAGCATCTGAAAGGAAGGCCTGCACTTCCACACTGCTTTGAGTCCCCTTCCTCAGGAGTCATGTTGTCACTGGCTCTTCCACTCTGACTGCATATCACCACCCCTATAATGTAGAGTAAAAGCTATGGCAGAAGTCTTAATGTTGGGCAGACTAGTATTAACTGTGCCAATGCAAATTGCTATAGAGTCTTTAATCCCCTTTGCTAGAGGAGCATGCCTTGAAAGGCAGCTTCTTCATGGCTCCACTCCTTCTTTTGACATGACATGCCCCTAAAATACTTGCAAAGGGCTTTTGGGAGTGAATAGTCTACTTAATTCCACTTCCCTAATGCCTCTTCTTCTGAGTATTTTTCAGTCTTCTCAAACAATGGACTAAAATTCTAGCTCTGCAAAGTGCTAGATTATACACTTGAAAATAGTGACACATTTCAGAGTTTGAAAAACAGATTCTATTTATAAATAGTTTTGAAATAAAAAAATATATTCCCATACACTTGCCTTTTTTAGCACGCTGTCAAGGGTTTCTGGCCGACTGATGTCAAAACAAATCAAGACAGCATCGGAATCTGGATAGGAAAGCGGGCGGACATTGTCATAATAAGGAGACCCTGTCCAGAAAAAGAAATTATTTTATTGCTTAATATTCCTTTTTCTTCTGCAGTCATGCAAACTTATTCAGAAGGTTTACAGTAAAGTTCTTGAATGGCAGGTCACTATCCTTCCTTCCAACACATACTACATTTCCAAGGTTATTTTTGGTGCTCACTTCTCCATACTCCAATTCCTTCTTGGGCCTAGTCATTAATAAGGGCGATTTCTTCCTCAAGTAATTAATCAGGTTAGTAGCCCAGTGATTAAACTTCCTTTGCAAGCTTGAAAGCAGCTGTGACACTCCCTGACAGCCCAAAGAGTGAAATCAGGTCTGGGATAGAGTATGGAGCTAGTGACAGTCATGTCTCAGAAAAGTTTGGTTTGGGTATGACCCCACCAAAAGCTTGTGTGACCTAATGGGCCTTTTGTGTCTTTCTTTTATGACTCTATAGAAAATCAGAACGTGTGGGAGCCATTACCCATTGCTGGACTGGGTGACCTAACATGTCTTTTCCATCTCTTATGCCAATGATTCTAAAAGTTTGGATGTCTCTCAGCTGTTTATCAGAACTGACTAAATCCCTGGATTTGGCAAAAATCAGTAGGAATTCTCAAGAAAGAAGGCTCTTTCACACATACTTTGTACTCTACTTCTGGACCCCTCCAGAAGCTGGACTAAACTTTCAGTCTTCAAAAGCAGTATATTCAATGAGTCTTGGGCGAATGTTGGGAGATCTTAATGTTTTTCAGAAGCCTAGTTGGAAGGAATCCCCCCATGTTAGCACATAGGCCTCTCAACAACAGCAGGACGGACCACCATTGCATATTTTAAAGGTGTCTTCAATGGTCAAGACTAGAATAAAATGGTGTTTGCTCAATGAAAGAAAGCCTTAGGATACTGTACAGAAGTTACTCCAGTAAACGTATGTAATATAAACATAGGCCCAACCCTGCAAAGAGTTATATGTGGGGTAAGCTTTACACTCTGAGTAGCACCATTGGTTTCACTGAGATTACTCAGTGTGTAAAGTTAAGCATGAGCATAAATCTCTGTAGGAATGTGGCCATAATAGGTATTGACTAAAGGACTCTGAGATAGGTGACTATGGGCCAAATTCTATGCTAGTATAAATAGGTGCATATCCATTGACTTCAATGGAATTTCATCTATCTTCATTAGCAGAGAATTTGGCCCTAGACCTGTTAAAACTTCACTCATTAGGGCTCTGATTCAGCAGGGTTCTTATGCACATGAGTAGTCCCATGGACTGAATTGTGGGCTTGATTTAAGAAAGGTATATCTATAGCTTAAGAAAAGCTATGACATAAAACAAATAACTGTTTCCGTATTTTTCCATTCCATGGACCTAAAAAGATGGCATATGACATTTTTTTGAGACAATACCATAATATTTTTTTAAAAAATGTGTTGTATGATTCATCAGCTAATTAGACCCCTATTTTCTTCAAACTATCCACAGCTAATTGACTGTAAATTATCTCAAAGGCTGAAAAACTATCATGATTAACCAGAACAGAAAAATTCTGTAAGTTTCTCCCTGAAAGAAAAACAGTTCATGCTATTACACAAGGTAGTAAGAGAAACAGTGAGAACACATCACAGTGCACTCCAGCTGGACAGCTTATGCCAGAAGAGAACGGCAAGAATTCTAGGAATTTTGTTTTTGAAATTAGGAGCAACATATGGGCAATGAAGCATTACCCAACTAGGTAGAAGAAGATAGTTTGACGAAACTGGGCTTCCCCTCCAAACATTCCCCCAGAAGAATTGTAAACAATGTCAATCCCACAATGAATGAATGAATGAATGAATGAATATTCATAGCTTCAGAATGCTGCTCTTCAAAAACTTTTAGCACTCTTTGACATTAAACAAAATATTAGAGAAAAAATATCAGATATAGTAGGCCTGACAAAGTAAAGATTCAAAATACTGGGCCAAGTCCTGCTCTCAATTATACCAGTATAAATCTGAAAAAATTATATTGGCTTCAGCTGAATTTCTGTATTTACTCTGGTGTAAAGGACAGCTAAATTTGGCCTCTTTATGGAATGCACAAGGCCCATATTTTGCCTCTAGATTTCTGTGTCCTACAAAATAGTTTCAATAGTTGCTTATTTAACCCCCTTTGTATAATATTTTGATATCTGTGGGCTCTCAATCACAGCGACACTATGTTCTATATCTATTATTGCATCAGAAGACCTGACATTGTATGTACTGGACTAGTATTTCACCTTAGCTGGCCTTTCAAATGGGGAAAATCCAGAGTAAATCATATGGATAAGTATACCAAAGGAGGAAACAATCATATGCCCTCCCCCCACCCACCCAAAAAAAAAAGCAGAGCAAATGCTTTTAGCTTTCTACATAAGACGTATTAGGACTAATTCAACCATGATGAAACTCAATTGAAATTAAAGGGAACAGTTCGCTCCAATATACGTATTATGCTTCTGCTGTGTCAATTGTATCAATAAAATACATTCTTTTCTTACAAATCCTGTTCTATGTTGTAAAGGGGTATTGTGATGGGGGCATCTTCCCCACCAATACCTGCCCCTACTGTTAAATCTGCCAGCACTCCAGAGCCTCAAGGGAATGATCTGCCAGATAGGTTGCATGTTTCAATATCCGGCAGATATTCTGTGGTACGTCACGGATATGCTAACAGGAGACCTATACTGTTTGTAGAACAGCAGAAAAGTGTACTGTATCACAAACTCCATCCCCAGCCATCCTGCTCTGTGCTCACTAGTTAGTTGTGTGAACCACTTCATGGCTCCCAGCTTTCCTCCCCCTCAGCATGGCTCAGACAAGTAAGAGCAGGATTAGCCCTTTGTCTTTAAGATCATTAATATTTGGAAAGATAAAAGTTGCCAGCTAAAGAGAAATCTTAAAGAGCCTCACCCAGAAACTAATTTCTTAGACACATACCTAACTGCTCAGTCACTACTCCTCAATGATACAATATATACCATATATGTGCATAAATATGCATTTATGCATACGAAGGCATGCACTTACTAAATTCAGCTTAGTGATTCCACTCACCATACTAACTCCAGATGTTTTGTTTTTTGATGTTGTTTCCTTTTGAGTCTCTCATGTTAAAATGCTGAACACTAAGATAGTTAAGTGTGATCTGTCAGTTTGGTTGTAAACTAGATATACTTGACACATTCTTTTCTCTGAGGAAGTGTGTGGTAGAACTAATAGGAATCTTTTAAAATATTGATGGTGTGGAATGTTTCAACAGAAGAAATATATTTACTGGTTTCATTCAGCAGCAATAACCAAATCTTTGTGATTTCACAAGTAAAGAACAACTAAGAACCTAACTGCATGACTCAATTCAATGTAACATTTCATCATTTACTCCAAATAAAATTCTCAGAACCTAAGGAATCTTAGGAATGTGAATCAAGTCCACACAGACCTTCTGAATACAGTTCAATAACACTCTGTTCAATCTTTTTCTCAAGTTAGTACCAATCTGAAACCATGCCAAGAGCAGAGAATAGGAGGAGAATTCACAAACAGAGCTGCCATACTCCCATCAAAACTCTACATTTATTTATTTTTAAGTTTGTTAGAGCAGATTGGTGGCAACCACAAACACATTTTTGTCAGGGCTAATTTCAACAATTTTACATTTTATCCAAAAACTGGCTGACAGAGTACATGTTCATCTTATTCTGTGGCAGACATTGGTTCCAACAGCATTTTTTATTTCTTAGTTCTATTTGGCAAATTACAAAAATAGCTTAAGCCTAAATTGGCTAAATATTTTCATAGCTGCCTATTTAAGATCTTACGTTTCATATAGAGTTAAATGAGCAAAACTCGTATTCATTATCATTTTAAAAATACATTTAGGCCCTGATCCAGAAAAGCACCAAAGCACATGATTAAAATTAAGCAAGTGAATGCTTTCAATAACTTTAATAAAATTAGGCATGTGCTTAAATGCTTTGCTGGAGCAGGATATTAGTGATCGTGTAAGATGCCAGCTCACGGTTACTGGCTACTGAAATCCTCTGTTTATCCACAGAGCACACAAAGCATTTCCACACATTGCCTAAACAATGTGGCTTAACCCTAACTACCTAGGAGGGACCAACTCTAGGTAGTTCATTGTTCTTGCTCAATGTAATTCTTGGCTGCTCTACTGAGCCTGCCCATAGGATGTCATTTCATGTTGTATGGAATACGTGACACTGGTACAGTAGCATTATTTCATTTCTTACAGACCACTAAACAGCCATCAGATGTTAGCAATTTGTGGCCATTTTTTTTTTTTTGATCGGTCAAATAACCAGTGACCCATAGGTGAAGGATTGCATTATCCCATATCAACTCCCTGAACTGTCTAGTTACTAGCTTCATGTGTTAAAAATTACAAAAACTGTGGTGGTAACTATAAGAAGTACACACTTCATTGAATCTCTCTTGCTGGCATCCTTCTTTTAATATTTCAGTGAACGATTTTGGGGAAATGAAGGCCATTTTATTTATTATGTAGCAGAATTCAATGATTTATCATCTCCAAATGCAGGAAGTACTACAAGCATTCACAATAATTTAGTGTATTTATGGATTTAGCAATCTTTCACTCTAAGCAAAAAATATTCTTTAATTACTGGTCTTTTCCCTGACCTCTTATAAATCTTTTCCATTTCCCATTTATCGACAATACTTTTTTAAAAAAATAAACAAATTATGTGGAAATTATGTGTTTTTCAACTATTACCAAAGAGTATAGGCCCCAACTTGACCAATTAGTAGGTGATCAGAAAGACAAAGATTTCAAACCCTGAAATACCTCTATGGTGCTTTCTGCTTTTGTTGGTTCTCTATTAAATGCAATTCTTATATGTTACAACTCTAATTTATATATTTTGCAAAACGGTTCAGTGGAAAGATCTTCGTAATTAATGCTACATTTCTACACAGACACCAAGCACACTGTGCACATGCAAATCACAGTAAAGCTAATTTGTTTGAAGCTCTAAGGCCCTTCTGGATTTAATTATATGCTAATCCCCAGCACTGCAGTACTATTTCTGGTCCTATAGAGAATTATTTTATTAGAGTGTTTGACACAAAGTCCACATTTCAACCTTCATATGTGTGCTACAAAAATGACCTACAGTCTATAGTTAGACATGGAGAGAAAGACGGACATATTTAAAGCCCCAAATGGTCTTACTGCTTTGCAGCTTTTTGCTGTACAAATAAGAAATCTGAATTTTAAAAAGTAATTTTAATGTAAGGAGGCAAAAACTTGCTAACAGGATAGATTTAAAGTTTGATGTGTGAACGATGAACTGAAAGAAGTTTGTGACGTGTAGCTACTCATCATACTTTCCATGAGATAACATTGTGAAGATTCTTCAGCTGCCAAATGGAATATTCCTCTGAAATATTCTGCTTAGCAAAATGAACATATTACACCCTAACTGGCTAGAGACTATCATACAATATCACTACAGAGTGAAATAATTTCTAATGAAATGATATTGCAACCAGATAGCACTAATTTGAAAAAAAGGCTTGGTAGTTCTATACTAGTTAAATCTCATTTTAACAGGCATTTTTCTTTACATTAGGAGTAATTTTAATCCTTAAAGACTTACAGGTTTAGACAGTACCAGAAAATATTTTAGATAATCTTTCTTCCTACCCCGTCCACGTTTTTAAACATATAATGTCCTAACCCCATATTTATTTAGACTTTGATGATCTTGGAAATTCATTAAAAACTTTCCAAATAAATTTATGCTTGGCTTTAAAATGTTTCCAAACATCCAGTATGTGGTGCCCACTGTTTTGTAGTTGTGGTCCTAGACCATACATTATATTTACCATTATATATTGGGCAGTTTTATATGTAACCAAAACCAGTGCTAACACTGGGGTCTGATACCACTCTGAGGCAGGATTATGAGATTCCACTTTATCCACACCTGGAGGTTTGCCATTCACCTCAATGGGAGCAGAATTAGGCCTCGAAATGGCAATATCTGGCTCTTGAAGAACTCAATGGCAAGACTTCCATCAACTTCAATTAATTGGAGGTACAGGGTATTAATCAGTTAGCCTGGAATCTTGATGCAAGCTGTCTGTAGTTTAAAGAAAACACACAAGACCGTTTAACACAATTAAAAATGAATACTGGAGACTGATAAAGTCATCTTGAAATGTCTCAGGTATATTGCTGTCAAAGTCAACTAAATGGCATCATTTTTATGTAAAATATATAAATGTATTCCAAGTGGCATCATTAAACGTGTCTCATTGTCTCAGTGTGTTGTAATGTGATTTTCTAATACATTGAATGCTAGATGTTTTCTTAATATATAAATCTGAAATCAATAATAATTTGAAAAAAAATATACCAGTGGCATAAAATAATAATTTTATTAGCTTGAATTCTGCTGTGGGCCCAGTCGTGCCACCACTGAATTTAATGGGAGTTTAGGCCTATATTCTAATTCAACAGATAAATATAGGACAAAGGTTTGTAAAATAATACCAAATCAAGAAGAACTTGAGATAAGACAAAAATGTTAATTTATCTTTTGAAGTCTTCTTGTCTGGTAGTGTGATTTTCAAATTGAGTGGCCCAGGTTTGTGGTAGTATTTATTCTAACAATCAATGGGAGCTGGCTGTTTTCAGAATGTGACATTTTTTACCTGTAACCCCCAAATCACTAAATCAATCATTCAGCAATGCTTTATACAAAACAAAGTATTAGTTTGATCTTTCAGCTTTACCACTCTAACAATTTTAGTTTTAAATTGCAAGCATATTAACCCTGTGATCCTGCACTTTTGACTCAAGCAAATATTAGCTCCCTGATCAGGACCCAAATAGTTATTACATAGGAGTTTTAAAGCATTTTCAGGTATATATTCCTACAAGACTACTTCTTCCCTTTTTAAAATACTGCAAAATGTATATTTCATTACATGTATACATCTGATCTATTTTTTCACACTGATTTTAAACCTTTGTATGTCAAAGGAGTTGACCTGTGAAGAATGGGTTACTTTTTAATTAATAAAACTAAAGATGTATGTTTCAATATAAATCTGCTCACTGGTGATTTTCTAGGACTTCAGAAAGCTACAGTGTAGAGTTTATTTGTGCAATGAGTGGTTATCTTATGCTGTGGAGCAGCAATGAAAATGAAAACTCAAACCTGGTACTATATGTTTTATTACATTCTAAAAGTTTGTAACCCTTACTTGTTTGTATTGTTAGCCATCTTGCTTTTTGAAAATACTATTGAGCATGGGCTATGAAACTACTTGCTTTTCCAGGCAATAGTGCAGCAAAAAGTCAGAGACCACACCTAGCCAATCAGAATAAAGATAATTATCTTAAATCCAAAAATTACCAATATTTAAAAAAAAAAAAAACCCTTTACATAAATTTAATTTCCAGTATCATTTGCCATTTTGGAGGAGGAGCTGCCTTCATCAGGCCCAGCATCAAAACAGGCCATCCATATCAACTATGCACCTGTCTAGGGATCAGACCAAGAAAAAATATTTGAGAAAGGAATTGTATGCCCTATTCATTTCCTCAACCCAGATTTACTAATCTAATGCTGTGGTTCCCAATCACAGATACTCAAACCTCTGCTGACACTTCAGTCTTTTGTGGTTGTCATTCCCAGCTTCCCCTCCTCTGCCTTAATGTGTCAACTCTAACTACCTCCTTTCACTTCTTGGTGCTCTGATTTGCAATGGCTCTTGGGCTGTTCTCAGTTCCAGTCTCTCCCATGGCACTTGGATGCCATGGCAAATTAGGGTGGGCACAGTTGAATAGGAGGTTTGGCAGAGGTCTGTACAGCTGAGATCTTTATCTGATAAACTGATACAGCAGGCCCTAAAATGTTGGGAAGTTACTGATGTAAAGTCAAATCTAACTACTTGGCTGGTAGTTAGAGAATGCAAGGTCCCTCAGATAGACATCAGCATACAGAGAAGCTGAACCCCTGGGAAACTATTAGCGTGCCAGTTAACCTTTGAAATAGAATCCATCACCAGGCATCTGAGTCAGTATTTCTGAAACAGGAGTGGGAAACACAGTTGGAAGGGGGAAACAAACAAACCTAAATACTGCTTTTCTGCTGTCCATATTTAAAACTGAGAGGAGAAATTATATTCTCTCTATCACCGCTTGATGACTGGCTAAGGCTCATCCCCAACATCCTGCTGGTTAACATTGGGTCTAACACCTCCCAGAGCCAGGGAAATAGACAAACACTCTGTTTTGTCAAAAGTTGGAACACAAAAGAACCTATTAAAAAAAAAAATCCTATAGGAGCATCAGATGACTTCATCTAACATTACCACATGTGCACACACATCTTATCTTTTACTCCCCTAGTGTCCTGTAAGGGGAATAGAGGTTACCAAGCCGGGATGACGGTCTGGGAGCACAGATTCTTAAGACAGCCCTTCCTATCATGTCAAACAATATCCTGTGTTTTTACTTGTCATGCTCATTCTCCTTCCATTACAACATAGACTGATCTTCTCATTAATGGAGATTTTTATCCCCTCTCTCTTTTCTCACATAATGTAAATGGCTGGGAGAATCCCTCTGTAGATAAAGAGAATTAGAGCCAGATGCAGCTGTCTTCCACATACAGCTGCCATTCACATCTGGAGGCAAACACTCCATTGATGTGAACAGCAATAATGTGCTCCTTAGGGTCGGTCACCAAGGCAGTAGGGGAAGTTTAGTTCCTGTCTTACAGTGGATTCCATCAAGAATCCCACAAAGGCTGCTGCTTTGCAGTTGAATGCTGGATTGTAAGAAAATGATTTATCTTTCCCTGAACTCCCTTCCTGATGTTAGCCTCATGTTCAACACAAACAGCCACTTGCTTTGGCACTTGATGCTCTCATGCAAAGTCTCCCGAGTCCTAAAATTATTGCAAGCCAGAAAAGGACTTGACTATGTTGTTTTTCATCTGGTTCTGTTAAAGCCACACAAGGCAGTGCTCTTGACAGAGGACTTGCTCCCCAGGCTATATAATGAGAAGATAAATTGAATTCAGTTTCCTTGGATTCTGTTGCCCTGGGGGTGCTGCTCTGTTTCCTTCTCAGACTCATGTTCCCCTCCACTCATTAGGTGGTCTGTCCCTTTACCACATTCCATTGTCTCTGTACCACTGGGTGCTGGATGCCAACTCCCACAATCATTTGTCTTTCCTGCCTTTGGTTGCTCTCTACCACTCCCTTATCTTCCCGTCACTGAGCGATCTCTTTTTGCATTTCTACCCATTCCCTTTGTTACCCTGCTCTGGAGTTCAGTGCCCTCCCATTCCACCTGCCACTCTCAAAAGATTCTCCTGCCACTCCCCCTACAAAAAACTACCTCCTGCCTCCCCTTCTCAGCCATCTGCCCCTCTTGTCAGAGCTCTGTCTCTCCAGTGCCTGATTTCCTCCTTTGCTTCCCTTTCCAGCCCTGTGGTTCTGATTTCTCCCAGAAGGTCAGTTCCTGACATGCTCTCTGATTCCCCATGCTCTCTGTTTCCCTGAAGAGGCTTGTTAGCCCAATGCTCTCTGGCCTATCAGGAAGCCTTTTCTATATCATGTGTTCTGTTGTCTCTAGGGGGTTTGTCCTTTCCACACTTCCTGTCCCCCAAAAGCTCTGTTTATCTCCCTTCCACACACACACACACCCCTCCCAACCCCCATTGAGTCCACTCTTGGATCCCAGTGTTCTCATCTTGTGACTGTGGTGAGGGTCAGGTCAGGGATCCACAGACTCACTGCCCTGCTCACAACACACCCTGCAGTAGAAGAGGAGGAAAAGCAGTGCAGCTGAGCTGTGGGCAGGGCTTCCTCTCTCTGCAGGCTGCAAAACTGGGTTGTGGTGGAGGGGGAAGAATGGACTAGATGCTAAGCCATTTGTTCCTGGTAAAGTAGTGGGGCCATACACTGTTGTCCCCCATCTCCCAAGCTAAAAGTTGGGGAAGGGTTTGGGATGGGTCTCTTTGTACTCCACTATAATTACACATATGGCTGTACATCCTTCCCTTCAGGCATCAGAAGTACCACAGAGTTTCTGCTCTCAGGTGACTTCTTCACCGGATAGCCCCCTGATGGCTTTAGAACCCAATCCTGCACACAGTTACACACTGGGAAACTTTACTCACCCAAATAGTCCCATTGAAGTCAGACACCCCTTGCCCGACTTACAGCTATTTCTGTGCAGCAGCATGTGCAGGATTGGGCCCATATAGGATGACCAGATGTCCCGATTTTATAGGGACAGTCCTGATATTTGGGGCTTTTTCTTATAGAGGTGCAAATTACCCCCCACCCCTTGTCCCGATTTTTCACACTTGCTATCTGGTCACCCTAGGCCCATAGTAGGCAAAAAAAAAAAAAAAAAAAAAAAAAAAAAAAAACACTTCAGCAAAACACCCCAAACCCATTCAGATATCGGCGTGACTATTAATCTCGCTGTTTTGTATGATCAGGTTTTACCCAAGGAGAACCCCTGCTGGCTTTCACAGCAGTGATGACAAATATTAAAATGAAAGGCTCATGATATGCAATAATAACCTTCTCCCATCTGCTGGGCTAATTAGTACAAGAACTTTTTTGGGGTCGGGGTGGGGGGAGGGGAGGCTAAACACAACTGAGGCACATTAAAACAATGCCTTCTCCTGGTATAGGTGACTATTAAACTAGAAAGCAGTTGAAATTCCTGCTTGAAAGAATGAATTATTCCGTAAAAGCTCAATGGGTATTTGTGTCACACAGGAGCAAATATTTAGATTTAGCAATCGCTTATTAATATTCATGATTAAGAGACTGATCTGAGTCACAAATATGACATGAATGCAAAAATAATCACGAGGCATCTGCTACGCTGCAGGTCTCTTACCCGAGGTGTCCCACAGACTCAGCTCTATTCTTTGTGTGTCAATTTCAAAACTGGCCGTGTAATTTTCAAATACTGTAGGGACATAATTCTGAATAAGAGAGAGAGAAACAAGGACAACGTTATTGTCTTTAAAATCCACAAACATACCAGTAAGCCTGTCTGACATCGTTCATCGCATTTGAGAACAAGTTGTAGAAACAAACAGCTGGGTTCAGAAATGTACTTTCCCCCACATTTAATCGTTTTCCTTTTCCACTGCAGAGTAAGTTATTGAAACCACAGTGGAGGGTTTACAAGCAAAGATACGTCTGCACAATTGTAAAAGACTTTGACCGGGAGAGCAACACCCGTGAAGGTTAAAAATAAAGGCTGTATAGGGTTTGCTCCATCTCGGGACTAGGAGACAAAGCGTGAGTGGGTTAGACATACCTCTGGGAAGCAGTCCTTAGCAAAGACATGGAGAAGAGCTGTTTTCCCACATTGGCTATCACCAACCACCACAATTTTACATTTCACGTTCTGGTTAGGATCCATGATAGATTTGCTGGATAATTTCTGGCTCGCTCTTCTCTCCTTCATTGATGTTGCCTTATTTTCTCTTGCAGCAAAAAATAGTGAGTTTGCCCAAAAGAAATAAAGCCACCGAAACACCCAGCTAAGTAGGAGCCTGGCGCTCCGTGCTCCCCTCGCAAGATGATCCCTGCTGCGCAGCCCGTCTCCCAAGTCCAATTCCGAGCCGACTGCTTTGTCTCACTCCTCCTTAGGCGACTTTATATGGCCCGTCTTCCAATCCTGTCCCCTCTCAATGAGAGAGAAACTGATCCGCCTCTTCCCCTTTTATGGAGCCCAGAGAGACTGTAAATGCTGGCTGCCTCCATCGCCGGTAAACAACACGCCCTCTAGGGGAGCAGCGCCGCGGTACACCGCAGGGCCACGCCGCTGGGCCGGGGCCGGGAGAACTGGAAGCCCTGAGAAGGCTTTGCTGGGACAAGTGTGTGCATGCAGGGCAGAGCTCTCCGGGGAGCCCGGATCTCGGGAGAAGCCCTGGCTAATACACCGTGTATGGGACTTACGGGTTCACACAGGGCGGCGAGACCCGCTGCCCGGACTCACAGGGAAATGCCCCCAGCTGGGTGAGAGAAAGGGGTCCCTTTCCCTCGCTGACCCCCACTTTTTATCCCTCATCCTTAACCCCCAGCGGGATAGCCTCCCTGCTGCACTTCGTGCCGTGGTTCCCATTGTCTCTTTATCTCTCTTCTGCTGTCTTGCCACTCCAGCGGCGTCCCACTGTCCCGCAAGCGAAGCCCCAGCGCCCTGCACCCCGCGATCCTTCCTGCAGCGCCCCCAGCACTGTGCCCCCCGCGATCCTTCCTGCAGCGCCCCCAGCGCCGCGCCTCCTGCGATCCTTCCTGCAGAGCGCCCTAACCCCAGCACTGTGCCCCCCGCGATCCTTCCTGCAGCGTCCCCTAACCCAGCACCGTGCACCCGTGAGCCTTCCTGCAGTGTGTCCCTTTATTCACCCCCACTGTTGTCATGCTAGGACTTTCACTCCCTCTCTCTTCTCTGCACATGAGATGTTCTGATCTTTCTCTCCTGCGAGGGCTGTTCTCCCCTCTATTCTTCCCTCTGTAGGGTTTCCCCTTCCCCTTCATCCCCTCCTGTTAGGAGCAACCCAGCTCCTGCTCATTCTCCAACCCATCTGCCACTACACAGTGCTGCAGCGCTCTTCGCTTGTGTCATGGAGACTACTGGGAAGGTCTCTGTGTAGCACCACCTATGGGAAGGGCAGAGAACAGGGGTCCCAGGCAGTAGAAGCAATAGCTCCCACTGCCACGTCCCACTGGAGGTTCCCAAATGTTGAGAATCTGCGTTTCAAGTGAAGGCCCAGGGCTGAGAAAGGACAAATTAAGCCTGGCATAGAAAAAGCGTTTATGCTGCAGTATGAAAGTGCAGTTGTAGGCTTAATTCTCCAGTACAAATCAACACCAAGGTAATCTCATTGTAAGTGAAAGACCAGCGAATGTGGTATGAGTGCATGATTTCTACTGCAAAGTGAGATACCCAGCTATCTAAGCCCTGACAGTTGCTTTAATCTGCAGTTCAAAAACACGTCTGTGCCATATAAGAAATTAATTGCAGAGGCAACAACTAGCACCCTTTTCAGTAATATTTATTGTTTGATTGATTATGTGAACAAATCATGTTGAATATTCTCCACAAAAACCCAAATGCCATCTTCACTGTAGAGTCTTGAAAAGTGACTTTATAACAATTTGGACTAAATATTTGCTTAGGAGGAAAGCGTGGTTTGGTAAACCAGATCACCCCTGGATAAGCTGGGAAGCACATCTGAGTCAAGTTCCCCCCTGCTTCCTCTTTGCTGTGGGGAAGCAATAATTTGTTGGCCTATACCAGCAGAAAATGACTGCTGTTACACACTGGCTCACCTGTGCTGGCCAACAAGTATGGGAGGTGGAGCCAAAGCTGTGCCCATTTCCCACCCCTCCCTGCTGTCCTGTGCTGGGGGTATGCAGTGGTGAGGGGTGCTTAGCCCTGCTTACTTCTGCATGCCCAGACTTCAGGTTTAGGTAGCCACACAGGGAAGTTAAAGCAGGGTCTTTCTCTCTGTTACGTGTGCATGTAGTCCAGGTCATAATCTAGCCCTATGTATACCCAGGTATCATCTGAGCAGCTAAAAGTGCTCCAAGTTAATAAAGTCTCACAACACCTTTATGTGGCTAGTATTATTATGAAATCATTTTACAAATGAAATCAGAGGGAGTCCCATCAGTAGTCAGGGGTAGTAGACCATTCTAAGCATAACAGTTCAAACTCCACTGTATATTTTGTTCTTTTGTTTCTGTGTTTCACAACTAGAACTGGTCAGATGATTCATCACTCATAAATTATCTGAGGAATTTAGCCCTTGTTTTCTGCTCACAAATCATTTGCGAAAAGATCCCGAGTTTTGCAAATGTATTCCTTATTCATAAGGAGTCATTGAATAGTTTGGACAAACAGCTTTCAGCCTAAGGATTATTTGTCAAGAGTTGATGTCAGCTCTTCACTCTTCGTATTTATGATGGGTCTCCCATATCCTGTGATGTTGTTTCTGCTCTCTGATTGGATGGTGTAAACCAGGCGTCAGCAACCTTTCAGAAGTGGTGTGCCGAGTCTTCATTTATTCATTCTAATTTAAGGTTTCGTGTGCCAGTAATACATTTTAACGTTTTTAGAAGGTCTCTTTCTATAAGTCTATAATATATAACTAAACTATTGCTGTATGTAAAGTAAATAAGGTTTCTAAAATGTTTAAGAAGCTTCATTTAAAATTAAATTAAAATGCAGAGCCCCCCGACCAGTGGCCAGGACCTGGGCAGCGTGAGTGTATCTGAAAATCAGCTTGCGTGCTGCCTTCGACACGTGTGCCATAGGTTGCGTACCCCTGGTGTAAACTTTTAAACAGGAGAATAATGAATAACAAGTGACAAATAAGTAACAAATACTTGCTCAGATACAAACACCCTTGTTTACATTCAAACATAGATAGTCATGTCCTTAAACATGAATGTGAACAAAAACGTATTTGCATGAATGTTCACAAATAGCAAACAATAAGGGGATGCATCATAGGAGGAACAGTGGCAAGATGCCAGTCTGTGGCTTCATGGATCCACTCACCATTATCCCCTGAAGTGGAGGGTGCAAGTGGGGCAAATATGTAGCTGCCAGCCTACGGGGGGTGGGTTCTATTCCTTCCCCTGGGATCCAACTCACCACAACCTTTGCATTAATCTTTCAATGAAATCAAAGCAATTTCATGTACAGAATAAGGGTAGAATGTGGCATAAGTTCCCCCTATGATAGTTTTCATTTATTTCTATGTCATATCTTACTATTTAAGGGAGCATTCGTGGTCAAATGTGCTAGTCACTATTTAGAATCTGTCTCCCATTGCTGGTATGTGAGCACTTCCCCTTATTAAAATAATGAAGTAGTCAAATTTTGTGGTATCCAAATGTGTAGTGAAGTGGTATGAATCACAGTATGAAGGCTTGCCATTGTATAGGAGGCAATGTTTTAGGTGACCTAGTATTTGTTATGCTTTACAATGATGTGTATTGGATAGAAAAAAATGTTCTTATTGGGTGAAGTTTATCCAAGACTAAAGTGCTAGCAGAAGATCTATATACCTCTGAAGTCCAACTTAAGCCATATTTTGAGGACTTAAATGGCACAAAGGCCTTTCTTCTGCTGGCCCTTTGCACAGGGGTAATTTTGAGCAGATGTTGAATGCAGGGTGTCAACATCCTATCTGCATCAGAAATGTCAGCACAGGTTGAAGTAGAATATGCAGTCAAAATCTGATCCTGATGTAAATTCATTTACTGGCTGTGGCTCTGCTTTCCCTCCCAGAATGCACACAGGCAAACCACGGGTGAGCCGAGAAGGAAAGAATTTCCAAATGTTCAGGCATCACTTTACCAGGTCTGGCTGGTGACTTTTCAGAGGCATGTGAGTAACATGAAAAAATCTCCTGCATCTTCCTATATGAGGAATGCAGAAACCTTAATGCATATGGAACACTTTACTGGCCTTGATTGCAGTTATCACCCAAGCACAGTTATCACACAGCGCACAGAACTATTGAACACAGTATGTTTTTTTTTTAATGGACCATAAAATGCTGATGCTCCCTCTTCTGATGAGACAGTATTTTTCAGTATTTACTGAATAACATTCTTTATCAAAAATGCAACAGAATACCCTTTGAGCGTTCATCAGCCATCCTGAAACCCAAAAGAGTAAACTATCACTAGAAGCGGTCAGTAACATCACCAAATTCTCATTGCAATACAGATGCTGGAGTAGTGAAAGGAGCAAAAAAGACATAAGTATGCTACACAATTGATAAATACACTAGGTTATTGATAGGGGAAATATAAGAAAACTCATATAAGTGAATGTTGGTTCAGAAAACTAAAGACATGCATCATGTCTGCTGCTGAAAGAGCTTGTTTGTTGGGGAAATTATTCCAGAGCAGTTAATCCTTGTGAAAATATTACTCATGTAATACTGTGAGGATTAGCATCTGTTAAGGTGTCTTGATATCTAAGGGGATAACACATAAGGTTAACATCTCCATTGGTATTTTTCACATACAGTCTGGGTTTTGATTTATGAATTAGAATTAGCTGTTTTGTTCAGATCAAATTCTCATTTTTCTTCATTCCTAATCCCTTTTCTAGACTTTCATATTTTTCTCCGCCTTCCATCTAAGGATATCTCATTACGTGGAGTCTAATCTATGTTAAAGAATACTGATTTTGCATAACATTGTATGGGACTGTCAGGACACATGTTTTTTTTCCCACAAGTAATTTGTCTGGACATTACTTTTATGACTCTAGTGAAATAGTTGACAAAGGTGCCTGAGTAGTTGAGTGACTGCTTCATAATTTCATCTAAAATTGCCATCATCACCACATTCAGTGCCAGTCACTGAAATATATACATTAATTTTCTCTCCGTATATAATATATTAGACAAAAAAAACTGCATTGGAAAGTCAAGCACTTAAGTTAGGAAATGCCAGAATTAAGGTTTCCTGTAAGACCTTAATTTGGCCCCTTTGTACATATGCCTTATGACACAGTCTTTAATGACATGATCACATACTATTTTCCATGAAACCTGTGTTTTCTATTTTTTAAATTTGAGATAGGCTATGATATATGTTGGGGGCTACATCAGTATCTGGATAGGTAGATTTGTGGAGGAGATATCAGTGGGAGGAAATTGTGAAGCCACGTGATAAAGATACCTTTCCGATGTCCCTCATTTCAAGGGATGTCATTCACTGTAGACCCAAATTTACCTATATTCCACACAAATTATGGGGGGAGGGAGGAGTCCTCTCATGTTTTCTGGTGAAAATGATTTGTATCAGAAATAAAGAATCATGAAATTTCAGCTGTAGAATGAGTCATTTCCACTAATAGAATGAATCCCACAGCATTGTTGTAGGCAGGGTTGTTGTAGCCTTGTTGGTCCCAGGATATTAGAGAGACAACGTGGGTGAGGTAATGTCTTTTATTGGACCAACTTCTGTTGGTGAGAGAAACAAGTTTTCGAGCTTACACAAAGCTTCTTTTTCAGACCTAAAGATATTATGCCACCCACCTTTTCTCCCATTTCTTCAGGTTTGAAGAAGAAGCTCTTTCCATCAAACGTAGAATTTCCTCCATATTCCTTGAGTCTTTTCTTTTTCTGATATCTGCAGCCCTTTCCCAGCACAATTGTGGGAGGCTAGCATATGTTGTGGCCAGAAGAATAAATGGCAGGATGTACTGAAGCTCTCGTGACTATTCACTTTCTGCTTTCCTCTATGTCCAGACTACTCAGGGTGTTCAGCCAGAGCGCTCATGTCTGAATGCAATTATGCTGGGACAAAACATTCTTCCTAGGAATCACTGGCATGACTTCTAAAAGAATGTCATTATTTCAAGCAAATTACAAAATAGTAATGTATTTCCTGTCCACAGGGAAATTTACTGAACAAAGAGAAAACAAGTAACAAACTACAAAAAATTATGTTGTTCTTTATTGGCTAAATTCCAGTTCAGGTATTTACATTTTGCCTTCCTAAATTCCTTCTGTAGTTTCAAGCCTTCGTTTCCTGCCTCAGGACCCAATCACTCACCCACTGAAGTTAATGTGAATATTGCCATTGACTTCAGTGGGAGCCAAATTGCACCTTTAAACTGTTTCTTCCCACAACCACTAGTTTTCAAATGATTTGAGCCAGTGAGTGATGATCAGTGCTTTGGTCACTGGTGTCTCTGATACTAAGGACTTGATCCAAAGCCCACTGAAGTTAATGGACAATTGACATCAATGCACTCTGGATCAGATTCTGAGACTTGTAGAGACCCTGATTCGAAAAGCACACAAACATGTACGTAAGTGCTTTACTGAATAGGGGTCCCTACCCCCAGTTCTGAAGGACCAAAGTTCTAGCTGCCTAAACAAACCTCATCCCTACAAACATTCCTGTATTCCAATAGGTGTTTTAAAATGTATTAATAAAGAGATGATAATAATGAACAACCAAACCTGATTAAGGACTTCTGAATAGTAACCATGCAGTAACAATTCCCACACAGTAATAATTGTATAGCCATAAATTTTAATTAAGTGTGGATTGAAAACAAAATGAACTTTGACAGTCATATAATCTATCTTTCAATATTTACCAGCATTTGCCTTGTCTTGGCTACTGATAAAGAATTAAGTATAAAGGCTAGTTCATAAAATTAATTCAGAGCACCTATAAACTCAATCACAGTGGGTGGACTGGAAGTATTTTGGATGCTAAGACTATGATATGAAACAAAGCTGAGCTGTTCTAACTTCCAAGGTATTCTGGGTGCAACTCCTTGACCGTGTTAGAAATGCCTTTAAACTAATTTCAGAACCCTTTTGTACAACTTAAAGAAGGATTTTAAGAGAGAGGATAAAACATTTTAAAATCTGAAAGGTTTTACGTTCAACAATAAATTGATGCACTCTTAAAACGTTTGAAAGGGGATCATTATGAGTCTGATATGCAGAATTCTTTTGGTAGAGTTCACAAGAGACCTTCCATAAGAATAATTATAAGCTTTGGAATTTTCATAACAGACGCAGTTTGGCAGGTTTAAATTTTCTTATTAACTTCCAGTAGTTTAATAACAACACTTTGATTCAGAGAGTTATCCTTCCCCAGATATGTTCTATTTCCTTAATGTAAGCAACTAAATGAACTTGAAACCTGTGATCAAAATCTAGATCACCTTAGAAGGTGTAGACATGCCTAATGTGTTACTCTTTGGTGCTATGAGAATTACAAAAATTCACCAAATTTATTAGCTTAATCCTAATCTGCATTATTGCCTCTATCTTGATAATTTAAATAAGCTTGGCTTTTGTGTCAGTTGAATTTGCCTGTTATTTTATTTTGAAATTCTGACACAACAGGTTTTTATATGCCCCTCCATCTATTGTATCTGAAAGCCTCACACTCTTTCATATGTATATCATCGCAACACCTCTCTGACATAGGGAAATACTATTACCCCATTTTATAGATGGTGAACAGAAAGACTAAGTGACTTCACTAAGGTTACACAGGAAGTCTGTGGCAGAGTTGGGAAATGAACCTAGGTCCCAGGCTAGCCCCCTCACAATGTGACTTGTAGGTTATGTAGGAATTTTGCTATTATTTCATATATTGTCATAGAATGACATCACCTTTTAAGTTAATGTGTTGATAACATGTTAATATCACAAATTCATGTGCATTATTCATATACATGTCTTTATTCTGTTTCCTATAGAGTTGATGCATGGGAAAACAGGGACATTTTTTCCGTTAGGGCCAAGTGAAATCCTGCCAGGGACCTCTTCAAACAAAGGCAGTATTGTCTCTTAGTTAGAAGAAGGGATCAGGGGTCAGATCCAGAAGGAGCCACTCTCTCTGTGACTTAAGGCCACTTGACCTTCTTGTGCCACAATCAGGCCAGCTGTGACACAGTTTAAAGATAGGACTTCATTGAAATATCACATATTTATTTTGGTTAAATAAATTACCAAAAAAAATCTGGATGAATAAAATTAAATTATCTTGCGCAGACCTGATGTTAGCTGCTTCACTGCTACATTATGTATGAGTTGCCGTTGCTCTTAGTGAGAACAAATTATACATCCCCAGTGTTCTGTCATCCATGAAATCACACGCATCTCAAGGACATTTCTGGTTGTGTGATGGGATACACATCTCTCCAATACAGGGAAGAATAGAGAGTCCTATTCAGGATAAAAAGTCATAGATTTAAATGATACATTTTGTCTAGTTTCCCATAGCTGTATTCTGCATGTATCATTCATATACTAATATTTAGCTTTCATCCATAGATCTCAAAGTGCTCTAAATCCTGAATCCTGCAAGATTCACAGAGTATAATGTGGGATTCAGTTGTAATAAAGAGAGATGAGAATTTTGTTTTTTTCATATTCACCTTTAAATACTGAAAAAAATTCTGAAGCTATAGTGATATCTGATTGACCCAGAAACTGATCCAAAGCCCTGTGAAGTGAGTGAAAAGTTTCCCACTAACATCCAGCATAATTTGGATCAGGTGTCAAATTGTTTCCATATGTGTGGTGGGAATGCCCCAAAATAAAGTCTTTATATTACCAAACTCTAGGAATTAATAAAGAAATAAACTATAGGGTACCAGTAGACCTTCCTGGGTGGTGATACTGCAAAGCCTTCCAATAAAACTTCTTTATGAAACTCCAGACTAATATTCCACTTACTGCCAGTGACTAAATATGTAATTGCAATTATGGGGAAATTAAAATAGCCTCCAATTAGGTGAAATGATTTAGGACAATACATTACCAGTTCTTATAGACATTGCAATCTATAGGGCTTCCACCAAAGGAAGGTGGCTTTAAATCCACCAAATAACAGTTGCTTTCATAGAATGCCATTTAAAACTCTTAACTTTTTCAGTCAGCTTTTGAATTTCTTTTTATTATTTTCTGTCTCATAGACAGGCTGCTGCCATACAGTTAGGGGGGGAAATTCTGTACTGATGTACACCTCATGTAAGTCCCATGAAGTTAGTGGGATTGCATGGAGTGCACATTTGTCCAGAATTTGTCCCATGCCCTTAGGGAAAAACCTAGATAATTTAATGGGGATGAAACCAATAGGACTCTATAGGAATGCAATAAGAAACATATATAGAATGTGTAACGTATACATGTATGTATGTCTAGCGTAAAAGAGAATCTTAATGAGAGACCCTTTCTATACATTTTTTAGCCATCCTATAGCCGGGATATAATTTTTATTAAATTCTACAGGAGGGCCTAAAACAAACCTATGTAAAAGTTATCTTTTCCATAATGATATTATACATCTTTTTACAATTAACATGATTGAAGGATTGGCTTCTGAGGAAAGACGTGGCCATGAGCAAGGCTTATCCTTATTCTATTTCTCTAAAAGCAATTTTTATTATAACCTATACTGTCCCACCTATTCATTCAAGATAGGCACTGAATGGTTAGTGACACATTTATTCTAAACACATGTATGCTGGTACCAGAATTCAGAGGAATACGAACTATCAGCTTAACCTGTAATAGCCAGCTATTACTTACTAGTGAACACATATTTTTAAAGTAGTTCACATGGATTTAGCTATAGAACTTTTGGTAATGTTAATATGAGTTGCATAGTTAAATGTCTTCACATTATACAGAAAATCAACCATTTTAGTCTTAATGAACTTCCTCCTACCAAATCATTTAAAAAGGAAAACCTGTTAGTTTGGGATCCTTGTCAAAAATTCTCATTAACTAAAAAAGCTGCCTATTTTAAAGCATTTTCTATGCCAGAAAAATAGTATAATGGACTTCGATATCACTATGCTGACTAAAGGGTTACTGTTTAAACAGAGCCCACTGTGGAAGGAGGATCTCTCTGGGGTGTATTTTGGCATGAATAAAACTGCAAGTTGCAGCTGCAACGCAAAAATTAGATTTTAATAAGCCCTGAGTCAAAGGATCTTTCTAGGTCAGTCGGAACATCTCCTGGATTTTCATACAAGTTTAAAAGACTCATCTAGACAGGATGATGAACAGCACAGAGGATAAAATATTGGCCTTTATTTAATTTCTTGATTCACTGCAAGATATAACAGAATCATGTAAAGATTTATACAGCATTATTTTTGGGCCTAATACTGCCCCCAGTGCAGGGGCGGCTCTATGGTTTTTGCTGCCCCAAGCATGGCAGTCAGGCGGCTTTCAGCGGCCCGCCGGCCACGCAGATTAGGTGGCATGCCTGCGGAAGGTCTGCCGGTGCCGCGCCTTCAGCGTCCCCGCCGCCGAATTACCGCCAAAGCCACGGGACTGGCGGACCTCCCGTAGGCCACCCTCACAGCAATCGGCACGCCGTCCCCCGCGGCTTGCCGCCCCAGGCACGCGCTTGCTGTGCTGGTGCCCCTGCCCCAGTGGGATCAGAATCAGGACCAGAGTTTTCATTGCCAGCCTCATTATTTCCTTGACAAATATTCAAATTCCACATGATTATGGAAATAGTCTGAATTAATCCACTTTGCATTCTATGGGCTATAAGTAATATTCAGAATATAATCAAATACAACTCAATGTAATTTTGATATGTGAGGTATCTCTTTAACTTTGATTCATTATGCCCTGTTTTAAGCCCCCCAGGCCATCCCTGTGAACTCAGTTTGCACTTCCCAGAACTCTTCAAAACAGCTTTCTTATACACATCAAGTTTTCGTACATATATGTTGTATAACATAATACATTTTGTATTGCTATTTTAACCCTCTTCTCAGTAAACACTTTCACATACATTTATTTATACAGTTCAGCCATTAGACTTAGTATACTGTGACTGTCATAGCAATCCAGCTCTTCAGCTAGAGCCAGAAAAAAAAGATGACCTTTGCAAGTCTGGCTTCTGTCCCATATCATCAGCTCTTAGATCAGATTAGGGTAAACAAGTGTGACCATCTGTAGATTACACACAATTTGTTTCTCCTCAGGGAGGGGGCAAGTGTGAGAGTAATTGAGTGAAAGGCAGTGGGTTTCAACAAGTCTCGCACACTTTCAAATCTGGGATTTCCGCAGATAGGAAAAAGGTTATTTAATCAATTTAATTAATTGACTCAGAACTGAAAAATGTTCTTTAGCGCGTATTCAGTGTTTGTGTCACTAGTAAGACATTTTTAAATGTGCAAACAAAAATCTTAAAAGTGCTCTTCCTCCAATAATGTGTACTAAAGACAACAAAGATTATTTAAAGGTGACAAAAAGCAAGACTTGTTTAATTTCTCTTACAGTTTGACTGGCTGTACCACATGCCATATATTATATAAACATACAATTTGTGGAATATAACATGGCAATGTGATGAAGTATAAAGGTTTTATTAGTGTAACTTTGGGATGGTTGCATGAGAGGCACAAATTATGCACGTTGTGGCAAAGAAGTGTTGATAAAAACTTTATATTAAATAACATTACCTGGTTTCTGTGCATGCTACGTGTTTTCCAGAAAAAAACAAAACAAAATTATTTTAGAAATGTTTTAGAGAGGTCTTAAATGTTACTGCAACTTTCCCACAGTTAAACTAGGTGAGTCAGTTAGCATGAGTCCAGTTGTACAACCCTCAAAGAGAGAGCAAAATTAAGTCACTGGACAGATCCTCAGCTATGCTGGAGGTGAGTTGTATGCATCTGAGGAGGAAGGCAGGCATAGGTGGCTTTGAGCAACTTTTCTGCCCCTCGATGCTGGGGCACAAATTAAACAGTCTTAGAATTACTCTTACTTGAGTCAGCAATCACAAATCTATCAGAGCTGTTCTTCCAGCCCAGGGCAGCAACAGGCTGTATGCTCTGGCCATGCTCTTCCCGCCCATGACGTGCTCCTGGAAAGCTCTTACTCTGGTGGCCCAGGAGTGAAAACTGTAGAGATGCCTATACCAGGTTGATGCCACCAAAGCATTCCTCAATAACTTTGCATCCCCTTTATGCTGCCAGAATAGTGCCAAGTTGACAGGGTTTAAGTGTCTGGACTTATAATTTTAAGACACTTCTAAAAGTGACATAAAATAGCTTTTCTATACATAGAAATCACAACATTCAATTTGATATCTCACACTTTCTATGGAGACAAGTGTGTGTTATCTCATTGGAAAGCTGGGAATCTCACCTTTCCAATGGCTTGCGTTCCCATCTCTAGTTCTGCAGTGTCACAAGATATTAAGGATCAAACCTGTCACTAATAGAAGATAGACTATTCCCAGGCTGGTCTCCCATAAATACTATAACTTAATCACCTTGTGTTGAAGCTATTGTTAGGTTTTAACATAATGTGCATATTATAACATTCATACTAGCAAGTGCTATAGCTAACATTTAGTTGCAATCTCCATTATTATCCCTATTTTTAGTTGGCAAATTCCTTTAAGGCTGGTATGAATCCAGACTGATTCTATTGACTTCATATAAATTACTTTGGATTTACTCTGGTATAGCAAAGACAACAGAACATAGCCCAGTATATGTTTAACTAGGGTTTGATTTAATGCCCATTGAAATTAACGGAAGGATTCCCATTTACTTCAAAGGGCTCAGGAAAAAGCTTTGAAGACATAATCCTGAATACATGCAAATCCATTTAAAAACTCTTGTTCTACCACCTGACAGATGGGGTACACAGAAAATTAACTTCTTAGTTTGTGTGTTTTATTTAGGAGGCAAGACTGAACAGCAAGAACCAAATCTTGCTGTAAATTAAAACCAATGTCATGAGTGTAAATGATGGGAGAATTTGTCCTCACTCTTTTATCACATTAAAGCACTGCCTTCACTTTTCATGAACCTGTGCCCAGCATTTAGTTGTGTGGTGTGCACATATAGGTGTGTATTAAGAGGCAGGTTGGACTGGAACTTGAACAAGTATTTACAAAGTCAAAGTCAAGTCTCATTTTTTAACCATAAAAGGTAAGTATCAAAATTCCAAAGATGAATTCACGTTACGCTGTTCACTAACGTGGGAAAAGAATGTGGCTCCCTCCTACATATTTGTTTTCTGTCCCAGATCTTGTAGAACCTTTCTCCCTCCCTTAGACTTGTCCATGCAAGTTAACAAACATTTTCTGGTATGAGCTTATAATTAATTATATGTAATAACATGTCATAAGGACTGACACAGAAGCAGGGCCTCGCTCTCGTGACACTTACCTAGGTTTTATGCCAGCATAACTATTCACTGCAGAGGAGTTACTCCTGATTTACACTGGTTTGATAGGAGAATCAGTCATATTTAATAAGGCTTCCTTTAAAGACCGATGCCAGCATCAGAGGCCCTATTCTTTTCAAACTAGCTGTACTTAAGTCAACAGCATTACAACACCAGAGAATTTGGCCTAGGTTTTTATCTTCTGTTGCTGGACATTTCCTTCCTCAGAAATGTTCTCTTACCTCTAACTGCAAGCTAATGTTGGGGGGAAGATGATTATTTTAATGTCCAAACTTGTTTAGGTCAATGTACGCCTCAAAATAGTTTAATGGTTGTTCCTTGCTTCCCAAAACTGACAGCCCCTTGTTTCCATCACAAATGGATGGCTCTGTCGAACCAGTGATAGTAGAGATTGTGCATGAGGGGGTGGTTTCATGGAAATTAAGAAGAATTACTTTCCAGTCTAAGTCACATGAAAATCAGCAGAATGTGGAACAGAAATCCTTTAAGAAAACATACTTAAGTCAAATCTAAAACTGGTGAATACAACAGCTTTGATTAATGAGACGTATGCTTATAGGATAAGTATAATAAATAGCATTCAAAATATTCTCTCCTCCATTGCAGTAAGAAACTAAGAATAATTTGAAAAAATAATTTGTCCTGCTCATGCCTTTTAAAAATTATTATAATGTACCGGTATGTATATTATTCGGCTTCTTGGATCTTTTAGTTAAAGCACAGGAGTAGCTGCCAGGAGCCTGATTCTATTTCGGGCACTGCTACCAACTTCCCATGTGACCTTGAGCAAATCACTTGACCACTCTGTGTGATGGTTTCCTCGTCTGGGGATAACAGTACTTAGCTATGTCATAGGGGTATTGGTCAGTTAGAATCATTACGGCCTGCTCCAGCAAGATGTTGAATGCCTGTGAGCACAAGATTGGACCTTTTGTTTGTAAATACTTTGAGATCCTCCACTGGAAAGCACAATAAAAATGCATAATATAAATCTTATATTTTTGGTCCAGGTCTGCTCTCAGACATGTGAATGCAGTGCAGTGCTGAGACTCAGTGTTTTCCAGAGGTCCCACTGGGAGCTTCTTCTGCCTTATTCAGAGCTGTCTTAATGCCTTATACTTAGTTAGTAAACTCTTTGTCTTTTTGTTCTGTGTTTGTACAGCACCTAGTACAGTAGGGTCCTGGTCCATGACTAGGTTTCCTAGGTGCTATAATAATAATAATTATTAATAATCATACATTAATAAATGGTACAATCTGACCCAAACAGAATATATAACGTATCAACTGAAAATGGAGACGTAACTTGGAATATAAAAATCTTGTGTTTAAATTATGAAACCAGCAGAAAGCTTCAGCTCAGGACAGGTGGATGTCTTAGATTCAGTTTCCGGTGTGCTTTTGATCCATATACAACACAGTTAAAAGTATGCAGCTTCCTTCAGGTAACTATGGGATCATACGGTTTATGTAAATAGTTAGGGGAAGGTGTTAAACCTGGAAGTTCTTCTAAGTAATTATTTAATTTTGCTGTGAATATGACTCACTGGGTGGTGCTTTCTCTCGAAATACCTACAGATTCAGAACCAGATAAGTCAGTATCTTTCTGCTTTAGAATGTTACAAACAGACTGAAATGTGATTTGTATATGTGTGTGTGGTGTATGCGCTTAAAACAACTGCATACATTTTGTTCTCAGATGACTTTTCTGACATATTATGTTTATCCAACAGTCTAGTACTATCATTTTTAGCACCTTTATTTATATTCAGAAAAGTAACATTAAGCCAGAGTGAGCGCAAACCAAATATTCAGATCAGAATGTGAATGTACCTAAAATTCAGGAGGGATCAAAATTGGTTTTAGTTTGATACGATTTCAAAATGGCTAATGACATTTTTATGTGTTATGAAATTGTGGCCTATTTGGTTTTCATTTGCTATGCTAATTTAATTAATGTTATTTGGTTAGGAACACAGGAATTGCAATATTTGATCAGACATATAGGTCTGTCTAGACCAGTATTCTGTCTTCAACAATGGCCAGTTCCAGAAGCTTCTGAGGATGGTGCTAGAATCTGTGTTATGGACAAAGATGGAATAGCCAGCCCACAGAAGAAATTCCTTCTAAAACTCCATTTAGGTGTTAGCTCATGGACAGAAGCATGGGCGTTATTTATACTCTTTAAAAATGCTATCTAATGTGACTATGGATTTTCTCTCCTTATCCATAAAAATATCTAACCTTATTTTGAGTTCCACTAAACACCTGGCCTCTATGATATATTGTATCAGTGAGTTCCACAGGACTTTGATTCCCCAACAAGTTGAGTGACTTTGAGTAATATTTTTAAAACCGCTTAAAAGGCCTATTGGGACTAGGGCTCCCCAGCCACATAATGGCTTTTGACAAATGTACCCTTTACATTTCTAAAGCTGGCATTCTATAGAGATTAACAAATTAGTTCCTCAGCGAGGTTCAACAGTTAGCTTCCATAAAGCTTGTGTTTCCAATTGCCATCTATTATGCTTTTAAGAAACATGGAGCAGAAAATTGTGCTGTTAAGGCAAAAAAGCCACTGAAATATCATAAATGCTGCAGGATAAAAACTAGCATGAGTTTACTAGTCAATTATGGGATCATAACATCTTAAGTGCCTATAAGCCACAATGCTTTTCCGAACTATTCTGAACCTCTTCTGGATTAGGCAAAATTGGGGCCTGACCATGCAAACCCTTATTCATGCAAGTGGTCCCATTGAAGTCAAGTTTGGAAATGTTGTGCTAAATGGCTTTTACCCAGCATTTCTATTAACTGTTGTTTCTGGTTATGGGACAGTATTATAAGAACAGTCTTTCCCATCGTATCATGGCCAGCTCAGGTTGAATTCTGCTGGGTGATGCAATCAGTTGTGAATGTGAATTTTGCTTAATTCTTCCAATAACTCTTACAGTGCTTCCTAAGATCTGAAGTATTAGAACCTTAGAAAACAAGCCAATGAATGAATCTCCAAATTAAACCTAACACTCCCTTACCAGTTGATTTTTTTAAGCTCCCTGGTGGCTTGATTAAGAGTTTCTGTTATGTACCACAAGAACGTCACAACATAACCATAGCTAAATAATGTCACAATGTTGAACCTGAAGAAGAGGTCTGTGTAGCTCTTTCACCAACACAGATTGGCCCATTAAAAGACATTATCTCACCCACCTTGTCTCTCTAATATTCTGGGATCAACACGACTACAACAACAGTGCAAACAATGTTGTATCATAATTATTTTGTAACCCTATTCCCTGATCATGGAGCTCTGTGGTTCTTTAGGTTTGAGTACAATTGACATAGTGCGTAAAAGCACGAATACTCTCATATGAAATAATCACATCAAACAAAGCATTGTGTATAACCACAAGGATTACCAAATACCAAGCACAACTGTCATATTTGGTTTTGATTTTTTTTAGTGCATTTCCTTCAAAATGATCGTCACTAGTGATATTCAGGAGAATATGACATAGCCACAAACATTAATCACTTCCTTTTGGTTGTATGACACAAACTGTTTATTTTTATACTAAGCTATACTTCTGATTCTGACAGTTGAATAACTGCATTGTTGAGAACTCTGCATTAAGTAATAAATAGCAAGCTAGTAATAACATACATATTTCAATTTAAACATTATTAACAAACAGAGAGGGGCTCAAGGAATAACATCTTGATCTAGATCCAGAATTCTACAAAGCAGGAAGGGGCTCTGATCCAATGTTGCATTTCATATTCGTCTTCTAGAGATGTATCTGAGTTGTAAGGTCCAGATCTGATCCAGATTTCCCCTAAACATGTCTGGATTAGGAACATTCCTACTAACAATTTCATTTTAAAATATTTTAAAATCATTTCCTTCTTTATCTAATGTAGCTGCCAAGAGTCTGTAATGAATCTGTCCTTAAATGACAAGGATTTTCAAAAATGGGTGATTAAAGTTGGTCTCCCAAGTCCATATTTAGGTACTGAAATAAGTGGCCTGATTTTCTAATGGGAGCTGCTGGATGCTCAGTACTTTTGAAGCTCAGGCTACTTGTTCAGGTGCCTTAAGCTAGACTTGAAAGCCTAATTTTAGACACCGGTTTCTGAAAACAATAGCACATACTTTTAGGACCTCTGCATTTCCATGGCAGGAACAGACGACATTGCCAACTCCTGAAAAGCATTAGAAAGTCATGTGGGCAGCTGAGCATGTTCATCCATTAGAGCCATGATACAAAGGACAGGGAGGGGAACGCTTGGGTCACAGGGCCTACACACAATGGACTATGTCTCCTATGGATTTTGAGGATCTGGGGCTTATTACTTGGGGAGAAAAACCCAGCCTCCCAATAGAACAGCAGCATATGGGAAATTCCCATAGTGGAATTTTCCTCTCGCTTACCTGCCTTCCAGGGATTTTACGGTGAGAGGGGATGAGCTAGCCCAGAGTAATTCATTTTTCACTGACATTTCTAGTGTAATAGCACTATTTATGGGTCATAGGCTTTACAAAAAGATTTTTCCTTTCCTTAAGAAATGTGTGCAATTTCCGCCATTTTTTAATTTTATTTTTAGTTCTCTATATCAAGTCATGCAGGGTAAATAATAATTAATTGAAAAGTTTATTTGAAAAAATGTATTATTAATCAAAAAATTATCCAACCAATGTTATGTCAGCAGCTCTAATATCAGACTGCAAGTGTTTGTTTCCATGTTCTGTTAATCTTTCTGACAGCCATTAACCATTAAGTAGAAATAGTACTAATTTGGTCCCTGATCCATCATATTATTGTGTGCGGGCAGAACCTTGCACCCGTGGCTGACTTCAGTGGAGTGAATGGAGCTTTACATAGGCACAGGGGTTTGTTCACATGGAGTGATTTGCAATGCCTTAATTCCCATCACTATATTTTTGTCTTCTTGCCATTATATATAACCATGACATTTGGGCATTAGGTAGTTTCTTCATATTTGTGGACAAAATGCGCTAGACATTTAATTTGGTAGAAGACTATAACAGTCTATTCCAGTCTGAAGATGAATTCAGGTATATCCAAATAATGCCCCTTGACATTCAGGACTGGTGATATGAAAATGCTTATGTACAGTCAAACTTCTGTAGAATTAAAGGGAACAAAAAAGAGAAAACTTAACAGGTGATACCTTATAGGTTCTAGTGATATTTGGATAACTTACATTTGACATTTATTGGGTAATATGGCATTTGTGGGGTAAGTTAAATAGTCTTATCTTGGACTAGGATATGTGTTAATGTAATTGAAACGACAGGCTGTTAAGAAGGGAGGTGTTGTCTAGTGGCCTGTATGTAGGACTGGGAGCCAGTGATTAGTGCATTCCAATCACAGAGATAACACCATTTCCCTTTTTAGCCTGAGGCAACTCACCCAACCTTTCTGCCTTGGTTTCCCTATCTGTAAAATGGGGGTAATAATGTTGACCTACTTCACCTGGGCGGTATTCACATTAATTAGTTTATGTTTATTGATTCCTTTGAAAGGCCAATTACAAAGGCCAAGAATTGTTGTTTCTCTGTAGGTTTCTGGGTATGAAATTTGCCCTACACAAAGCTAGATCGTACTATTTATGCATTTACACTGCCCTAGGAGGAGCACCAGTGGGATTGTGCCACAAGTAGACATAACCTTTCCCAGGATACTTCATGCTCATCGGGTGAGCACTTTGCACCAGCTATTATTAGGCCAGCTCAGATTACTTCTCACAGTGAACTGGCTGGAGTGGGCGTGGAAGGGGGTGGGGGGAGAAGGCCATGACATCAGCTGTTTTCTGACACACTCCAACCCCATTTTGTCAACTTGCCCCTTGGAGAGGAGGAGGAGAGCACAGGCAGCACTTTTGTGGAATGCTTCTTGCACGCACATGTGAGGGCCTGTGGCACATAAAAGTCTAGTCTCCTGGGGTCTCATCTACTTTGGTCTCATTTTGGTTGGTGGGTTTAGTGTGCAGATGGTGGGAAGTGTTGGTGGCTGAGATACTCAAGAGGTCAGACTAGATGATCTAATGGCCCCTTCCGGTCTTAAACTCTATAACTCTATAACAATCCAGGGTGAAATCCTGGCCCCACTGAAGTCAATGGGAGTTTTGTCATTGTGTTCAGTGGAGCTAGGATTCCACCCCTCGTCCTTAATGTATGCATATTTAAAAACCTCCTTCTGTAATGAAACTTTATATTGAAATTTCTTATCCCAAACATGGATTTTGGGGGATTAAATTCGAGCATGTAGACTCTCAGGTATAAATCAATCTTTCCCCTTCTGCACAACCCCTGATATCGGAGAGACTTAATCCTTCTCCAGCTGCAATCAATGGTGAAATGGCTGCTGCTAACAATGGGAGCATGAGTAGGCCCTATAACCCAAAATTTACAGCCCCCCTCCCCAACTCTGTAATCTGAAATGACTTTATATTCCCTCCCCACACACATGTGGGAACTTTTCTCTTGGAACAGCATTAGTCTGCATTATATATTCATGTATTTAAAGCATATACAGTAGTGTAATTAAATTCCAGAATATTTTAAGCCCCTCATGTTATGGTTTTAAGATCTTAGAATACAGTGCAGCATATTTTGCTTTTATAGTAAGCTCATTTAATGACAGCTGCATGTGTGGGTTTCACAGCCTTCTTCAATCCACTTGTCAATGGGCCACGTAGCCAAACACCACCTCCTTAAAGCGAGGGGGAGAAAACATTTCAGATATATTTCACATATTTTAGCCTGTCTCATAACAGAACAAAATGTATTCAGTTCTCTGCCTAAGAATATCAGATTCTGATGTGCTGCCAAGTAGAGCGATTAGATGAGAAGCATAAATATATGAGGATCGTGTTGCTATATATCAAACAATGTTATCCAAAAATTGATCATGCCTGGTATGAGTTATGCCATCTAACAGGCCTACGATATGGGATCTTTTACCATAGTTACATTTGAATACGTGATAAAGGAGTAGAAAATGAAAGGTGACCAAATCTTGTAGTGCCATTTCCTCACTGCTTTTAAACCAATCTGGTTAACAAATCCAGTTTCCAAGCCCATGGTAGGAGCATTGGTAAACAGGAAGGATTTGTCACTGTTTGACTGCTCTGCTATAGCCAGATCACATCTGTCTTCATTTAAAACTTCTTTCCCCAATCCTTACCCTCGCTCCTTACATAACAGCTTCTAAATGTTCATATGTTTTCTTGCGTATCTTTATACAAACAAACAAACCACCTTTGATTTTTACAGTTTGATTTCAAATAGAAGAGAAAAATCTGATTTTCAATCTGTGCATCGGGCCAGAGCAAGGCTTGTGCAGCACTGGGCTTAAATAGTACCCAGGAGTTGTGGTGGCTTTCTGCAGAGGATCAGATTTCACCCACTGTGAGGGTAAAAATGAAAAACACATTGTGCTGAATATGAAACAACACAGACATGTGAGGTCCCAAGTACCCATTTTCATCTGCCCATTAATAACGTGAAAACACAAGCCCAAGCAAGCAAGAGTTATCCATAGCCTTCCTAATAGCACAAAACCTAGCAGGGACACAGAATCTAGCTTCATAGCAGATTAGCCTACTGGAGAAACAATCCTCCGATCCTCCTCTTTCCACCTACCCCTACCCCTCCCCACCAATTCAACTGTGATCTCTAGCAGAAGACTGCAGCTGCTTCCAAGGAGGGACTCTCAAGCGAATAGGGTCTCTGTGCACATGCCCTTGAGATACACCATTGTGAATGTGAACCACAGCCTTCTTTTCAAGGGTGTGACTAGGCAACCCTCCAGTGGCTGCCTACAGAGGATGTCACCTAATAGTATTATGTTTTACAGAGGCTAGTTCAAGTGGTAGGGGCCTATGTTATTGGAGGACAAGGTTCTGAGTTCCATCATGGCTGATGACTGTGAAGTACAGGTTGCCCAGAATAGTTACAAGCTGTCGAACCCCGATCTCATTATAACATCCCAGCCTCCACCACTCCACAATCATCAGCCTATACAGGCTTGTGCAACTATCCAGCATGGTTGGTAGTCAGGGAATGGATAGGCTTTCTCATCTCAGGACATGCTTCATTTTCTTTAATGAATAATAAAGAATTGTCTAAGAGTCCTTTTGTGTGTGTGAGGGGCTGCTCCTCATCTGATTACAAGAAAGAGCTGTAGTCCATCTTCTCACTGCAAGTGTTGCATACAAACCCCCAAGCAGCCCACCCCTGTTCTTTATCACAGGCTGACTGTCCACTGGAATTGTCAGCCAAGAAAAAGCAGAATACTGTGAACCTCTTAAACTTCTTCTGCAGCTGACTGTCATCCCATCAACCAGGGAATAACCCAACCCTGCATGGGACATCAGGAAACTCCCTGTCTTAATGTGCATTTTTAATTATAGTGAAAGTGCCCTGAGCAATGGACGGGTGTTTTTAAATATACCTTGAAAGAATACATAAAAATAAATGGCACTCCCCAATGGCATCTCTAAGAGCTTGGCTACAATCCATGAATCAGAGACACCACCCTTGGGAAAAGACAATGCAAATGCTAATCTGGCATTCTGCTGCCACAGCAGAGGCGATATTGGTATTAGGAGTAGATTTCAGTAAGTCTACAAAGGTGTATTAGGAGTAGATTTCAGTAAGTCTACAAAGGTGTATTTCTTCTGGGCCATGCACCCAGTATCTAATTACCTACATAACTAGGCCCCTGTCCTTAAAAGTCTTATGCATGGGCTAACCATTGAAATCATTTGGATTACTCACTGAGCATAAAGTTAAGCACCTGTGTAATTCTTACAGAATCTGGGTTTTAGAGACAGTGTATGACAGGCCCAAAACCTTTTGCAAAGAAATGGGTGTTCTGTTTCAATATTTAACAACTTCACTATTAATTTTTATTGTTTTTGTTTAGTAAATATCATTCAGTAATGATGCATCCAAGTCATGCTTGTTGTTCATGGTGTCTGATTTCATATGATGTAATGCAAACTGCTGGTACAAAGAATAGCAGCATGAATCTAGTACATACTGTTTCCCAATACACTAGATGGGAAACTTCCCCTTGTTCTTTGGAAAGTGCATCCTATTTGCTTGGAATGGACCATTAACCCTGAAAGGAAAAAGGTACAGGTCTAGGCAAGGTTTCATGGCCATAAGCTTCCACCAAAAATAATACAGTACAATGTTTATTGTTTACATTTAAAAATAAATGTCAGATTTAAAAAAAACCCATTGTGCTCTGTGGTTATACAAGCATTGCGTTTCCTTCTCTTTATACAACAAAAAAATCTGAAGAAACCGCACAGACACAGGAGAGACCCAGATAACTGTGTTTACTAAATATACAAAACATGTAATGCTCAGGAGCTACGTACATACTGCTGATGTGATTGGTGCCTGGGAGCCACTAAAACATAGAACACCGTAAGCTCCACTAGTGGGCTCACAAACTATTTAAAGGCATAAGACACTGTTCCTATACACTACCACAAGTTTCCCAGTATGTAAAAGTTTGCTTTCTACACAGTACAGGGGTGTTCGGCTGTGTCATTAGACCATCTGTCTGCCAGGTAATGAATGCTTCCCACAGTATCTAGGTTACTTCCAGGAGCACCTCTTAGCTAAGAAGCAGAAAGGAAAGAGATGCTTAATAGAAGTGTGTGAAATATTTGCAATGAAATATGAAATACTCAAAATCTGATCATTTTCACATTTCACTGCAAAATCAAAATTGGCCTCATGTTTGAGGCATGTTCATATTAACATAAGGAATGTTGCACAGCTCCATGTTTTCACAGAGTGGCAGGATTCTCCTGTCACCCCATTCCATTTGCAGGGATTGGAAACCTGCAGGGAGCTGCAGGTTAACTGAATCTGCTGGCCCACTATCATTAAACTTCACCCTGAACGGATGTGAGAAGATGTCTCTGGCTGAGGGCTGGGACACATAGGTCCACAGGGAAGGAACCATGGGAGCAGTCAAGTCAGAGGAGAAGGGTTGAGTCTGGGCTTTATATAGTATCATTTTGGAATGATCTTTTTATTAATATTGCAGACCCCAGGAGGGGCGACTCTGATTCCATGTGTATGTAGTTTCATTTGGAGCTGGGTGGGGACTCCAGCAGCTTACAGCAGGAAAATTACATTTTTTCACACAATTAAAATAAAGCAAAAATATGAAATTATGGAGGCACAAAAACAAGCAAAAGAAAACGGCAAAGATATGTTCAAATGTTTTCTCCACAAATTCCAGTACCCTACTCATTATGTTTTCCTCTGCATTGTTAGAATATCTCCACATGCCTAGGATGGACTCCTTTCCAGCCCTTCATCCTGGACTAATCACCCTTTCCTCCAATGGAAAGTAGAGTTAGAGCCGGTCAGGAATTTTCAGATGAAATGTTGTTTGTCAGAAAAGGCTGATTTGTCAGAACCGAAACTGTGTGCAGCCTTGGAGTCCAGGGAAGAATTCAGACGGAGTTAGCCAGAACTCTTCCAGGGGCCCACAGAAGAGCTACCCTTCTCCAATATCACCACAGAGAGATCATGGCTCAAGCCACACTCTTCTCAAATAATTTTGGTTATATGCAATGAAGAGTAAAACGGTACTAATGAACAATAAACACACAACTACCCTACAAAGCATGAATATTATGTTCTTCCACGAGTGAAGTGTCCTAGTTTCATCTTTAGTTTCTAATCATCTTATTCAGAGGTATAACATTAAGGAAGCTTACACTTTCAGTCGTGAGACATGTAGGAATGCTGTCTGGTTTCTGCTGGAATTCTAACTATTTGATGACACAACTTTTAAAAAACACAGCCAAAAAAACACACTATAGGAAGGGCTGATATCATGCAAGTTACATAAGGAAAGATAGGTATATATTTACTTAGCAAAGATCAGTATATTTTGTGCCATTAAGGAAAATATTTCAGTGCTGTGTAATACATGTTGAATATGTTATTTTCTACATGGCATGTGCATTCCCTCTTCTGCAGTTAAATATGTTTAGTTACAGTACTGGATGACTTTGGAGACTGTTGTTACATGGTCCTCAGACTGATTTTCATGAGGTAGCCATGGATATTTAAATTAAAGTTCATTTTGGCAGTAGAGGCATAGCTAACATGAAAGCAATTCATTTTTCAGTAGTTTGTACGAGTTTTTGTTTTTTTCATAACACACCTCTGAAACAAGAGGTACAAAAAACCCCAAACTAGTTGTATGACATTCCTCCTCTGAGCAAAAAAGAATAATACTCTGCACTGCTATACAGTAGTGACTTTCATTGTGTGATTTTGGAGTGCTTAACAAACACCGACTATGGGCTAAATTGTATGCCGTGCTGTTGTAGGTGTCTTGGTCCCAGGATATTAGGGCTAAACTATGGCTTTCCCCAGAAATGCATTATCACACTGTCACAGAAACAGCTTGGGAAGCAGACCATGGGTATATCTACACTGGCAGAGTTACAGCACCAGCAGTTACATCACCACTCAGAGAGCGCTGAAGGGAAACCATTGTTGCGTGTTCAAACTGTCAGCTGCCTGCGCAATAGTGTGCGGTATTCAGAGCAGTGCCTTCTGGGCAGCTATCCCACAGAACATCTCTTCCTCTTCTGCCACTAAGAGTTGTGGGAAGGCGGAAGGGGTCAGGGAGCATCCTGGGTCCTGTCCCAATGCCCCATGATGCATTGCTTCACATCCCAGAAATCTCTGTGCTTCTGTCCACATTTGGCACCATCTTGCAACGGTTTGTGTACTGCGCGCTCTGCCTCTTTGGTCTGCCGGAGTGGATCCCGCACTGTTGATCAGTATGCTGCTCGCTCTCACTAACACGTCACAAGTGGCAATGGAGTTATTCCTTAAACTACAAAGGCAAGAGGAATTCAACATTGATCTCGCCACGCGTAATGGCTACGACATGAGATTGCCCGTGACATTCACGAAGGTGCTGACCACAGTGGAATGCCGCTTTTGGGCTCAGGAAAGAAGCACTGAGTGGTGGGATCACATCATCATGCATGTCTGGGATGATGTGCAGTGGCTGCAGAACTTTCGGATGAGGAAAGCCACATTCATGGGACTGTGTGATGAGCTTGCTCCAGCCCTGCAGTGCAAGGACATGAGAATGAGAGCTGCCATGTCGTTGGAGAAGCGCGTGGCGATTGCACTGTGGAAGCTGGCTACTCCAAACTGCTACCAATCAGTCGCTAACCAGTTTGGAGTGGGAAATTCGACCGTTGGACTCGTGGTGATGGAAGTGTGCAGGGCCATTAATTGCATCCTGCTCCGAAAGACCATGACTCTGGGCAACGTGCATGACATTGTGGACGGCTTCACACAAATGGACTTCCCTAACTGCGGAGGGGCGATAGATGACACATATATTTCAATTCTGGCACCAGACCACCTAGCCACCGAATACACTAATTACAAGGGGTATTTCTCAATGGTTCTCCAGGCTCTTGTGGATCACCGTGGGCATTTCACAGACATTAACACAGGCTAATCCAGAAAGGTGCATGATGCACACATCTTTTGGAACATTGGCCTGTTCAGGAAGCTGCAAGCGGGGACTTTCTTCCCAGATCAGAAGATCACTGTAGGAGAAGTCAAAATGCCCATTGTGATCCTGGGAGACCTCACCTACTCCTTAATGCCATGGTTTATGAAGCCAGTTCAACAACAGGCTGAGCAAGTGCAGAATGACTGAGTGTGCTTTTGGCCGTTTAAAGGCTTGCTGGCGCTACCTATATGGGAGGCTGGACTTGGCCGATGACAATATTCCTGTGCTTATAGCCATGCTGTACGCGCCATAATATTTGTGAAGGACGGGTGAAAGCTTCACTCAGGGCTGGACCGTGAGGCTCAGCACCTGGAGGCTGAATTTGAACAGCCAGAGACCAGGGCTATTAGAGGGGTGCAGTGCGGGGCGATAAGGATCAGGGATACCTTGAGGCAGCAATTTGAAGCTGAAAGCCACTAATATTTGTTGCTATACTTGGGAGTGCATAATGGTAGGAGGTGACTGTGTTTGGTGCAGACGATGCACTGTGAAGATTTAAGAAAATTGCCTGTTGTTTTGCAAGGCTTTGTTTGCTTTCAGTTAATGGAATAAATATTGCTTTCAAACCAGAACAATTATTTTATTTAAAAACAACAACCAGAGGAGAGAGACAAACAAAAAACACGTCAGCACCGTGGGGGATGGGAGAAAGGAGGGTCCCAGAAGGAGGTGGGGTCCTGGGATTTTTAAAGATTTGTGTATGTTCAGTATCATATGCAACCTTGTCCTTTGGAGTACAGTGCAGTGGGTACTATATTTCAGCAGAGGGACAGGTGTTGAGTGCAGTGGGCCCTGGGAGTCTGCAGGACTGGACTGTGATGGGGGAGGAGTAGAATGCTGTGGGTACAGACTGGAGCCAGGAGGTTGATAAGAGTGCGTTGGCAGTGTCTGGGGGGGACATGGGAAAGAGTTTTGCGACAGTGGCTGCAGGGGAGGGTGGGTGCGGAGCCGCTTGGTTTGCAGTGCTAGTAGCGCCTGGAGCATGTCCACTTGGTGCTCTATAATGTTTAAGAGCCGCTCCGTGACTTCGTTCTGGCATGCCATATTCTCCTTTCAGCCCCTCTTCTTGCTGTCCCGCCACTCCTTCAATTCTTGTTTTTCGGACGTGAAGTGCATCATGACATCATGCAGAAAGTCCTCTTTAGTTTTCCGAGTCCGCTTTCTAATTCTGTGCAGCCGTTCAGCCAGCGATAACAAAGAGGGAGGTTGGGCTCCCAAGCTCATATCTGTGAAGCCAAAATGCAGCATTTTACAGAAGCAGTATTGTTTGCAACACAGAGACCACTGATTCATTGCTTTAAAACACAGCCACTATTCACATACCTATCACTAACTGGCTGACCCCAGGCAAACACACATAAGCCACACAACCCTCAAAATGGCGAATAACTGCAGGGGCAGGGGAAATCAGTGTTCCAGGACCATACTGTACACTGGGCATGTGGCTTTTGGGGAGAGCCAGCACTGTATGTGTGGTGGGGGTCTTATAATCATTACTGTTCCCACATTTTCCACAGGCTGTGTTCATTATGGAAGATAGCTCGCTGCTGAGGGTGAGCAGGGAACCATGGGAGGGTCTTCTTCAAGACTGCGGCTTCCGCCCTGGCCCTTTGGCAGCTTGCCTATGTGAAGCAATGATCCCCTCCTTTGTCCCCCCCAGTGACAGCAAAGTGGCGTGGGAAAATTACCCTTAATGGGGAAAGAAACAAAGCACCTCTGCCAAAGAACCTGTGGTAGCAGATTGCCCAGTATCTCCATGAGAGTTTCATGGAGATTTCTGAGGCAGGTTCCTGTGAAGTGAGGGAGTCCATCAACACCCTGTTCCACCGCTCAGACTAGGGATGTGGTGGTACATGCATCATACAGACACAAGCCTGCTTTCTGCAACCCTCCTGCCCCCAACAACTCGTTTCAGCGATTCCCAAAATCAAAGCCATTTACCAGGGGCCTCCTCTCCTGTTTGTGCTTCCCCAAGCTCTGACAGCTGTGACTGGCTAGCCTTCTCTGGGGTAGAGAAGAGCTCCTGGCTCCATGCATCACTGACTTCCAAGTCATCCTCTGCCTCTGGGTCTCCCTCCCCATCCACATCCTCATCCAAGATTTCCTCCTCCTAACTTGGTCCACTCTTGACAGGCACGTGAGTCACTGTAGTATCCACATTGGACTTTGCCGTGGAGGTGGGGTCGCCACCAAGTATTGTGTCCAGCTCTGTGTAGAACAGGCAGCTCATGGGCGCAGCTCCAGAGCGGTGGTTTGCTTCCCGCACCTTGTGGTAGGTATTCCACAGCTCTTCATTTTGACCCTGCACTGCTGTGTGTCCTGGTCATAGCCCCTTTCTGTCATGCATCGTGAAATCTATCCATAGGCATCATAATTCCTACGGCTGGAGCTCAGCTGGGACTGGACAGCCTTCTCTCTCCAAATGCTGATGAGGTCCAGCAGCTCGGCATTGCTCCAAGCAGGGAATCACCTGGTGCATGGAGCAGGCATGGTCACCTGGAAAGGTGCGCTGAGACCACTGCATGCATCACTGAGCAAACAGGAAGGGGACTTTCACAATTCCCAAGGAATTTAATGGGTGGGGCTCATGGCTGGTCACCTGAGGGCAGGGCAGTAGAGTTCAAACCGATGAGCAGAGAGGCGAGAACAGGCATTTTGGGACACCTCCCGGTGGCCAGTTGCAGTGCTGTAATTGACCAGGATGTCTACACCGGCACCAAAGTGCTGTAGCCCCGGTGCAGAAAGCTGTATGCCTCTCCTTGGGATGGTTTTTTACAGCACTGCAACTGCGCAGTTTCTGCGCACTAAGTGGCTTGGCAGTGTGTACATCTCAGTAGTTGCACTACAGAAAGCTGCTTTACTGTGCAGAAACTTTCCAGTGTAGACAAGGCCTAAGATGTCTTACTTTCACTTATTGCCATGGTTTGGGAGCATTAAACAGGCCAAAAACTGACCCTAAATAAACCCAATTAAGGGCTTTCTGGAATTCATACATAGTAGGGATCACTTCATCCACCAGTGACATGCAGCAACCACTATGATAGAACACAGAAAGTTTTTTTTTTTTTTTTAACAACATGCAAAAACATTATACAACAGTTTTCGGTTATATCTACACTACAAGTGCTGCAAGTGGCAGAGCTGCGGAGCTGCAGTTTCACCGCTGTCATGTATATAGACAATTGCAACAACGAAGGAAGGGGGTTTTCCATTGCTGTAGTAAATCCACCCCCTTGAGAGACAACAGCTAGGAAGAGGAGATCTTCCATTGACCTTGCTGCATGTACAAGTGGGAGTTAGGTCCACCTAATGACATCACACATGGCGTGACATTTTTCAGAGCCCCTGAGTGATGTAGCTAGGTGGATCTAATTTTTGAGTGTAGACCAGACAGCATTTAGTAAAGGTTATATTATACACCTGAGACTGCTGCAGAATTAGGTGAAAGCATGCACCAAATTCATCTTGTGTGTAATCCCTTCCCATGGACCTAGAGAGGCCCATCACTTGTTCATTTGGTCTACTGTAATTTCTGTCCCCAATTTGCAATTTGCTGGGACACCACAGTTATCCTCTCTGCTCTTACAAAAAGTACAAAAGGATCTTTAATTACTACAAGTGGGTAGGACCTCATTCTGCTACTCCCTTTGAACAATGGCTTCTCCAATAGCTCAACATCCCCTGATAATATGCTGGCACACTGATTTACTGCTAACGCAATACTAGTAAATGGTAATAACAGTAATTCTTGGTATTTATATATTACTTGATATTTCCAAAGCACTCTAGAAGCTCCTTTGAAGCAAAGAAGAATTGTTATCCCTAGTTTACAAATGAGGAAGCTGGGAGTTAAGGGTTAGACTATGTCATTTACGCAACACCCTGACCGTAAGTGATGCAGAGTGGCACTGCCCCAGGCAGAGCTCAGCAGGGATTGTGCCTCAGGCCTCCCTGTTTTGCAACAGGAATGATTCTATGTAGGTAGGTACAGAATGGTGGCCAGGGCGCTGCCGCTTTCCCGTCCTTTCTTTCTCCTTTGGAGAAATCTGTACTCTCTACATCAATATGTAGAGAACAGTCCCTGCATGTCCCCCATTTAGAAGGTCTACGGTTGTCTTCGATCCTTGCATAGGTTATTTGGGGAAAAGCCCCTTTCAACTTCCTCCTTTTGCAAGAGCCTGGGACAATCTGGCCCCAAATGACTTACCGAAGAACAGTGTCACCAGCAACTTACTGTTGCTACAGGACCTACTCTTGGTGTTCCGTAGGCATCTCCCATCTCAGTATTGACTAATCTCAGTCTTATTTATTAAGAGCCACATCCTGCTCCCTTTAAAGTCAGTGGCAAAACTTTCCAGGCTTTCAATGCACCATGCCCAAAGTACTTAGCAAAATGAGGCCCAGATTTTGCAGACACTGACACATGTGCCAAACATTAAGTCCATGGAAAGTCAATGGGACAACCCGCGTGCTAAAGCTAAAGCATGTGTGTCTATGATGTAAATGGTATTTCCTGATTAAAAAGCAAAATAGAAATAGAAAGGTCACCTTCCTGATCCACCCTCCCACAAGGGCAGAAAAAAACACAGCATTAAACTCCCTTGAAATGCTAGATTTATATCTGCTTGTCGGTTCCAGCAGTTATTCTTTCATGCCGATATTTCACATTGCTAACAAATGTGTTTGCTAGAGTTTGCATGTAAAATACTCCTATTATTATAGCAATCAGTAGTTTCTGCATTTTACCTGAATTAATTTTGTAGAGGGAACCATTATAAATTAGAGTGTATGCGGGTCTTTTTACCTGAAAATAAAATATTGTGTGATGGTGTCAATAAGGCAATGGTCTAAATACAGATTCCATTGTCTTCCTAAAAATACCTTTCACATTTTAACTTTATTAATACTGTCAGCAAAAGAAGTGTATTTGAAGTGATAAACCAATGAGTGTTCCTTTTTTAAAATGTACTTTATCACCTCTTTTTCTGTGGGCTAATGTTTTAATAGCAGCAGTTTTTAATGAAGAGCCATTAAAGCATAATTGCAGGGCAGTCTAAATGCATGTGATGGCACAGGCTCAGCAGAGATTGTTGAATGTGCTCAGAGCTTAATTCACAAGAATGCAAATAGCAACGGGGGGGGGAGGGAAAGTATCAGGATGATACAGTTAGGGAGAGGGGAAGGAAGTATGGGTGGATAGGAAATGATAGGAATGACTGGGTTCAAGACAGGGATAGACACTAGGGGAGAAAAGGGGATCAGAATCAGATAAGGAGATGGGGGAGTTGAATTCAAATATTTGGGGATGGATTTAATGAGGGGAGGAGTAAAGAAAGAGACAGATGGGACACAATTGGGAAAGAATGAGAGGGTGTCAAAGGTTCCATATTTATCTTTGGGGATTTATCCAATATGACTCAAGCCATCCATCATTAGTTCATGTATGCCTTTGCAGTGCAAAGTGCAGCAGCAGGGACTCCCAGGACAGGAGCAGGGAGTTTTTAGGAAACTGTGTGGGAGGTTCTTTCAGATTAAATGAAAGAGGAAACTGGTTCACCATGCTTTGAAAGTGACAGCTGAACCGATGGGACATGGGACAATACATTGTTCTTAGCCCTCACAATACTTGGGCACAGCAAGAGGCATTAGAAAGGAACATGAAAGCAAGTTTAAGCCTAATTTTTATTTCAAAGTAGTCTTTTTGTCTTTCACTCCCTTTGTTTTATTTATGGGATTTTTTTTTTAATTGTGTGTTCGAATGAGTAGCCAAACATAGCCCAAGCTGTCAGCAGTGGGCAACCTGGCTCAACCCAGCTCAACATGATATTTTACTCTCTTTGTGCAAGTTGGGTTGCTGCTCCAGGCTTTAAAAGCCCCTTTTTGTTAAGGGGATTTTAGATTTGATCAATGGCTTCCTTGTTATTTATACTGCCCAGTTATAGCTCAGCACTGCATGCCTCTCCGGGACTCCTATTTGGTTTCTTAGTTTCTCCTAATGTCACCAGCTTCTTTAAGTTTCACCCATTTGGTTTCCCAGCTCTGTCTGGAGATGGTTTTGTTTCAGAAATAGTTTCATAATTATGTCTGCTTTGTTATTCTGTAACACACACTCACCCTTGCTCACTCTCTGTTCTGTGTTTCTCAAAGCAGAATAACAATTTGGTGAAGCAGTATAATTAAGCAGTAGGGTATGACAGGAGGTGTGGTTAGCATAACATAATTACATCCTTTAGGTATTGTGAGACTTTCAATACGAATTATTTTTATCACCATTAGAAAAGTGTCCTGACATGCTAGACTTCACATTAACAATTTAATGTTGACTAGAGGGGAAAAAAACACACACATTCCACAGTATTTTTTCAATTTAGTTATTTTAGGGCTTTTTCAGTGACACAAATATAAAAATAAAAAAAACCCAAGATATGCTATTCAGAAATCTAACATTTAAACCATGAGAGAGAATATAAAAAATAACGTGCACAGCAAGAAGTGTATACTTCATTCAAATATTTGGGAATATTTCACAAAGTAAAATAATTAATCCTACACATCTATGGCTACACATCAATATTATTCAGAGCTAATTTTCTGAAGTAGTAGTTCCGACTGACTACCAACCACTGGAATTATCTATGAGCCACGCATTGAAAAATGTAATCTGGTGTCATATTAGATTATTTATGTCCTGGTCCTGCAATCAGATCCAGGCAGGTGAACCACTCTGTATGTGAGGGAAATCCCATTAACTTTGATGGGGCTCCACACAGGAGCAGGGGGTCTGCCTGCCTGGATGAGATTGCGGGATCAGGGCCATAATTTGCCACAGTGTGAGATGTCATAAGGATCTTAATCAACCTTTCAATCAGAAGGGTATGGACTTCAGTGGGCTTTGGATCAGGGCTTTTATCCACAGACAGGAACAGTGCAAAGGCAAGACCACTAGTGTGCCTCATATGTATCTGAGTCTGTGGTGGGGATAGTTTTGTAATAGGACAAGTCTATTTGACCTACACTAGCCACTAATGCATTTGGTCACCAGCCTGCAGTTACTATTGTAGTTATTGTTTATTATTTCTATTGTACTAAAACACAGAGACACTCTCCCCATCAGAATTGAGATCCCATTGCGGTAGATGCAGTACACAGGAAGACCTCGACCCTGCCCTGAAGCACGTAGAGTCTAAAGGTCTGTTCCAAAGCCACTGGCCTCAGTGGGAGTCTTTCTGTGGATTTCAACAAGCTCTGAACCAGGCTCTAATACCCTGACCTAGCAAAGCACTTAATCATGTGCTTAACTTTAAGTATGCCAGTAGTTCTAATAGAGACAATGGGATTACTCACATGCTGAAAGATAAGAACATGCTTAACAACTTTGTTGGCTCAGAACCTAAAACAATGAGCAACCTATAGAAATTGGAGGAGAGGCATGCATTCAAAATATGTCAAATTCTATATATGCTATAGGCACATACTATTTTAAAAATCCATAATTGTTTGGTCACTACCAAACGAAGCTGGATTTGAACCAATGCCCTGGAGATGAAGAGCCTTTTGAAAACGCTGAGCTTTTAAATCTTCCTATTGGCAAAATCAGAATGAAGTGTGAAGGCAATGGCAAAGTCAGGAAGAAATAGAACTTATATTAAATAAAAAGCCTACAAGGAAAGGTTAGTAATCTTCTCAAGACCAGCTCTAAATATTTTTCTTATTTTAATTGGATTGATTTTGCTCTGCTGAACAGAATCTAATTTAGTTAACAATAAATGCTTCTGAAATCAGAAACTCATCTAATACAGTTCTTTTCTACTAGGCATTTCTCTGTAAACTCATTTACTTAGTATTCGCGAAGGGTCTTCATGCATGACATTGCTACTTCCCAGAGCGTTTATCGTGGCAGGCCAAGCTTTTTCTTTAGCTCCTTTAGGTCAATGGAGGTTAAAAGGGGTCTTGTCCTTGTTAATCCTGTACCAAAATGCAAAGCTGCTACTTTGAAATTACTAAATTAAATTAAGAGGAAATGCTTTATATCCATAAAGTTGTGCCCTCCCTCTGCTGAGTTTCTGGTCGGGTCTGTGCCAGGAGATCAGTCTGGTCACAAACAGACACAAAAGACAAACAACAATAGCAAACACTTCATTATTTATTTATTGAATTTATTTTAATTTTTTTAGGGCTAGAGAAGGCCCAGCTATTTGGCAGGTGCATGGGGATGGGGGGAGGGGCTTGAGGAGCTTCCTACATGTGCATCTTGCACCATCTGTGCAAGGATCTGCAGTTGCTGGCCATCCACTCCTCTGAGCACAGAGACTTAGTTCTCCTTGCATCTCAGGGGTAGCAGCCTTCCGAAAGGATACAAGAAGGGCTGGGGTGGAGGCCAACCCCACTGGCCATGTAAGGTGGTTGGGCACAGAGAAGAGAGAAAGCTGCATCATCCTAAGGGATGATACACACAGGCACACTCTCCCTCTACTTCCTGAAACTCCAGAAGGGATGGAATTATCCCATAGGAATCCTAAAACTCCTTTCTGAGCCATCCAGGGAACATTACAACTCCACCCCTTCCAAAGTGGCCCAGAGATCTCAAAGCCCAATCTGGCCCATACTAAAGTAAACAAATACAACATAAAAGTACAGTTACCCACAATGTGTCATTGATAGTCATAAAAGGGAACTACCATGGAATGGACTGTAATAGTAAATGTGAATAACAGTGTGTATTGCACATTGAATCAGATATTATATTATAAGAAATCATTATCAGCTTCCTAGTTTTGGAAGCATAAACTCTGCATTAACTTGAGCTCTAATTTCTAAAATAACTACAATATTAAACAGTACACTTCGCACTAATAATTAAATAAATACTAAAAATAGTCTTGACTCCTTAATTATTTAGCTATTCTTCTACTAATTTCTACAAGTAATGTCAACTCATCATATAAATAGAAAGATGAACATACTGGGGCACTGCTCTATGCTGATTTACACTCCTTGTGAAATCCCATTAGAATCAACAGGATTGTATATGGGGAAAGTCACAGCAGAATTTGGCTCAAAGGCTCTAGCTAATAACTGGAGATCATAAAGAAGTTCAAAGTTTGTTTTTGGTTTAGAGATACAGCCAAACATTTGAATACTTATCCAAACCTCTAAAGTCTGTAAAATGTGTCTGCATGTCTCATGAGAACTGTCTCTCATGAAATTTTCAGTATTCCCGACACTCAGTCAAGCAGAAGTAGCACAATAACAGCCTTTCTTCTAGTATTTCTGCATTTCCAGCTCTGATCCCAAACCCAACCCCAAAGAAGAGTTGAAAATGAAAATGGAGAAAAGTTCAACTTTTCAGAACTTTCAGAGATGCACTTTACTTTCCAGTGGGCGAACATTCCTAGTGTGTGTGTGTGTATGCCTTTTCAAGAGGAAGGGGGATTCTTATTTTGTCCATACCAGTTTGTCCATCCCTAGCTAAAACGATACTGATTCCTTTCAATTATCAGCTTTTCCAAGTGTGTATCCTATGTCTGTGCCTTTGATTTTCAGAAACAAAGCCTCTTGTCTCACTCCGCTGATTGGTAGTTCGTTTCCTGATAAAAACAACATCAATCCTCTTCAAAATTCCAAGTCCTAATATACCTTTAGGTCAGGGATGTCAGATTCCTGAATTCACCGTGGGTTAGACGGTAGCATTGGCAGGGCAAGTGTTGTGAGTAGTCCCTAAAGCCCACACAGTCCTTTCATTTTCTTCCTGAAGCAAAATTTAATGACTCGGTCCTGTGTGTCTCAGACCAAGGCATTTAGCCTTGGAGAGCTGACTTTCAGTAACTTTCTTGCACTTCACCTAAAGATGCTTGAAAACTGAGATTTTGCTGGAGGAATTAAAGAATATTTTGAAAGTTACAGCACTTCATGGAAGACTGGGAAGTTGAAAAATGGAGCACAGAGTCTGATCAGGAGTTGCACTGTTGCAAATCAGGAGTAAATCCACTGAAATTGATGGAGTTCAGCCACTGCAAGTTAGAACATGGAGAGGAAACATGCAGTGCAAAATGACTTACACATTGTCTAGGGTAGAAAAATGTGCACTCTGTTACATCAACAGTCTGCAATGCTGGTGCCGCGCTGTTGGTAGCAACAATGTAAGTGTTAGAGTAAACAAGACTTGGGCATTTTTACCATTATGTCATGAAATGATGGAGTGGCAATAATGGAAATCCTGGGGAAAACCAGCAGTAAATCAGCAAGAAATATGACCCAGAAGACATCAGTTGAGTTCACTGAAAGCAATGGAGTTACACTGATAAAACCGAAGCAACACAGAGGTTCATTAGGCCCAGAGGTTACTTACATGCTATTTTCTTCGAGAAGAAGATTCTTACACCCTTCCAGCCTCAGGATGAGGACAAGTTCATGTAGTATCATTCACTGGTATAAACACATACCCTAGGCTGAGCTGTCATATGTCAACAGACTAAATTAGTAAGATTCTTTATTTTAGGAAACATTTGAAAATTATGATTCAATTACATGCTCACTGTCCCGCACAAAAGCAGATGTCCCTGTCCTTTGGAACACACAAAGAAATGCAAGATCCACATTGAGGTAACAATCTGTTCAAAATATCCCAAGCTGGAACCGTGTATTCTCGGACAATACCAGATTCCTTTTTGCAAATGGAATCCTGGAATACAGCTTCAGCCACCAAATAAGTGCTTTAGTACATATACATGAGACCTCATTTGAAATCCACTAAGGAGCTTCCTACCTGTTGTGTTTCATTTCAGAACAGAGCTATCAGGTAAAAGAAAAACTGAAACACCCGCCCCAGACCCCACCAACACACACATACACACACCCCTTTATGTTTTTTTACCGTCAGTACAATTAAAATGGGAAGTATTTTCTGAAAGAGATTGCCCCAAGACCTCTCTGAACTTTGGACATGCTTGACGGACTCCTAGTCAGAACATCAATTTTTGGTTTCATTGCTGAATTTGGTGCCAATAGCACTAGCGTGAGCCAGCCATCATGAAAGCAGACTCTGTGCTAGCTTCCTTGCACAGCTCTGACAATGGCACCTGAATCATCATCCCCTGTAACTCCCCTGTTAGTCTTGTCTGCTAGGCAAAAACTGCCTATTATGCCAGATTCATTTGTGATGTGGATCCATCAGAGTAAGAATAAAGCTAATAATGTTATTTTCACTTGTCACCTAAAGCAGGGTTTGAACTCAAGCCTCTGGAGGCAAAAGGATACTTACACTTTTCTGAATATTTTAAGGCCTACATTGAAAGGCATTATGCTAGTCTTTATATAAAACATTTTTACCCAGGCAACAGGGAAGAAATATTGCATTGTTAACAGGAACAAAGGAGTTTAATCTCAAAAGACTGAAGACTATAACCAGAACAATATGGGTTTATCTGGCTCATCTTTTTCGTAATCATCCTGAAAGTAAAGCTTTATGATTAATGGTGCTCCTTAGGGTCATCAGCCTTAATTTGTGACCTAGTAACACCAATATAATTTGAAGGAAGTGCAAGATAAATCCTTTTGAAGATGAGAGAGACATCAACAAAACATGAGATAATGGGAAAGTAGCCAGTTCAAACAATCCTGAAACAATCTGAGGAACAGAGAAGGAAATCAGTTGTTGATCAAAATGTCTAGAGAAAGCCTAAGTAGAAAACCTTCCTTAAGAGGGGGAGGGCAAAAATAGAGGGTATGGAGCTGTTCCATTACATTTCACGACTGTCTGTGTAAAAACTTATCTACAGTATATGCACATATAGGTAATTTGTATCACCGGCAATATTATTTTGATTCCAATTTTCACAGATGAAACAAAATCTATTTGTTCCTCTTAAGTGGGCACCATCAGTTCAAATTTAGACCAATATTTTGATTTTATTTAAACAAACCTACAGCAAGAGAAGTGTTTTTATGATTTCTTTAAAATTCCTGTGGATATATTAGTGTTCAATACATAAACATTCCCCTCCAGAAGTTTCAAACTCAATATAATCGTACTGAAAAATCTAATAGTAAAAGTGACTATAAACAAAAGTGAAACTGCTTTAACTGATTTTCATTATTCAAGCTGAGGGAACTGCTAAAATGATATACGCAGCTCAAATAATAAGACATTAAATGGTGTTGTAAGTTTATTTCATTTTTTTAAATAAACGTTTTATCAATACAAGCAAGATATTTATGACTCCCTCGCATCCTAGCTGAATTCAGCAAGGTTTGGACCAAATACCTGTACTAGAACCGCCCAGAACTCTAGTGTTTTAGCTAAAGGAGAAACTCCACCAGCTAGCAGCACAGTAACAGCTTCTCAGACTCTTGGTCACCAGCTACTGGAGGGGTTGGGCACGCACTTGGTCATTTCATAATAAATAATACTAAAAACAATTAAAAAAATAGCACACACCAGCAATAAGCTCAGTGCTGTAGAAGCCCCCCAAATGAAGACAATCCCTTCCCTGAAGAGTTAAGGCCCCGATCCTGCAAAAAGAAACTTTACTCGCATAAGAAGTCACATGAAAGTCGGTACAATTAACACACATGAGTAAAGTCACTCAAATGTGTGAGTCTTTGCAGGTATAAACTTTAGTAGATAGAAACAGAGAGGACAGCATGTACTGGGAAGACTAGAGAATTTAATAATTTATTGGATTATTTTACCATATGCAATGTCTGGTTTGGTTCACTTCTCTTGGCTTAGCCAATGTGAACTGTGCACACAAATGCTGTATCGTAGAGCTATTATTGTCTGACCCCTTTTAAATTTCAAATGCTAAAAGAATCCTAAAGACTGCCACTGAAATAGGACTGAATTGAGCTGTTAAACCAAGTGCCCTCAATGAAGAAATATTGTAGCAGTATTTTGATCCAGTGCTGAAGTCAGTCAGAATGTTTAAACAAAAAGACACGTCACAAAGCATCAGATCAGATTATATAAGGGTTGCTCCTCACAAGGCAAGATCACCACATATAACCTCATAAAAGGTAATGCAAAGTGAATGTTGAAACTCTGTCTTTTGAACACAAACTATTTAGCTCCCCATGAACCAATGGACTTACTCACCTTGTAGAATGAATTGTTGCTGAGTAACTTAGCACATTTCCATACAATACTTTACTTAGTGACAAACAAACCATACTACTAAAACAATATTTTCCCTTGGACATATTGTATCAGACTACTTAATGGATGGGTATATGTTTCACCACAATACTCTCTTCTCTCCCCCCCTCCCCCCCGCACGCAGGATAAAACAGAAAAAAAAATACCAGCCAATATATTGAAATGCAAGGTCAAATTAAATCCTTCATCCACTTCAGCTTTTATTAGAAGTGCCTTCTTTTTGGTGAATTGAGATGAGCCAATCAAAACTGCATTTGCAAAACACACATTAACAAATCAGGACCTGTAAAAACAGCCATGAAAATAGCCGTGTATGCAGATCATATGGTGCTCTCAATTCAGTTTAAGAATGAGCTATAATTTCTGCATATTTATATTCCAACATCTGAATTGCATCTTTCAGTTTTCAGTCTGCGGCTTTCAAGCCACAATAATTCCAGATTTGAGAATTGTTTGAGTCAGTTTGTGACAATAGCAGGCAAAAACATCAGGCAAACCAATGAGTTATGCTGTATGTAGATTCTCAAGGAGAAAAGATTTTTGCTGTATGACATTCCAGCCCAAATCTTTAAAATCCTACTTTCACTATATTGTATCATCAGAACATTGTGATCCCCTAGATTTAATATTAAAAAAAGAAACAGTGATAAGTAGACATTCTTATTTAAACTCATATAGTTAATGAGTTCCCAAAAGATATGTTAGCTTCAATTTCCCCGCATATGGCTTAAAGTTCTAGTTGTATAGTTACCCAGGAAAACATCACAAAGTAGCAAATAATAGAACAGCAATGAAGGATATGAAAGTGAGTAAATAAACGGGCTGCCAACCAAAACTCTTTCATCTTAGCCAAGGCAATCTCATACTGTCTATCAATCATAGAAAGACTCATCTGTTGGAAATGGAGAGACGTCATTCTAAAGAATCCTTATTTTTCTATATTGGTGATTTAAAGCTGATGAAGCTGACAAAGTAAAAGTTCATAGATTTCACAGACTCTAAGAGCAGAGGGACCACTGTGATCACCAAGTCTGACCTCCAGCATAACACAGATCATAGACGTGTCCCAAAATAATTCCTGTTTGAATCAGAGCATATCATTTAGAAAAAGATCTGTTCTTGAGTTAAAAAATTCCGGTAATGGAGAATCTACCACAACCCTTGTTCCAATGACCCACAGTATTAAAAATTTGCACTGTATTTCCAGTCTAAATTTGCCCAGCTTCAAAATATCTCCAGAAAATAAATGCCTTTTAGATCAAAGATGGGGTAGAACTTTATTACAGTGACACGAACAGCATAATTAGTGCTTACACAGACAACACAAAAATCTGAAATCATTGAGCACAGAAAGTAGCATGAAATGACACCCCTCCTCCCCCCCCCCCCCACACACAGCAGCAGCCGCCCTCCCATGTTTTGGGCTCACTCACACTGACCTACCAAGAGGTATTAAGAAACAAGCTAAAATAGCATTAAGAAAACCAAGAAGGTTGAAATGTAGGCAAGATAAAAGCATCCTCCTACTTATGCTGGCACAGAAGATGACAAGGAAAAATGCCATTTTGTATCTATGTCCATATGTAATTTTGCACAGATGGGGCCAGATTGGGGCACTTAATTATTGCTCTGCATGGGGGAGGAGGGAATTGCAGAATTGCACAATCCTAGTGGGGACACTTGCTATATCTCCTGGAATTCCCTATGGTAAAATTATTGCCTCACTGAAGTCAATGGCAAAATTCACATTGACATCAGTGGGTCAGTACCATTCTTTGACATCCATTGAACATGTCCAAACCACTTCAGCCTTCTTTCTCTAATCATTGTCTCTATAGTCAGCTGACCAGTCCTTTCTAATGCATCAGTGTTGGTTACTTTATTACACTTGCGCACACCAAAGAGTTTTCACGAGCAACTCTGATGGAATGCATTAAGCTTCCTGTTGTGGGTTTCTAGCATTTGCCAGGTTTCAGAAGCATATAAGTATGTGGGTATCAAAATGGCATCGTATAACTTTATCTTGTGTCTTGTGTGAATCTCCTTATTTTTCCAGGTACAGTAGAATCTCAGAGTTATGAACACCTCGGAAATGGAGGTTGTTCATAACTCTGAAATGTTCATCGCTGAAAAAAACATTATGGTTGTTCTTTCAAAAGTTTACAAATGAACACTGACTTAATAAAGTTTTGAAACATACTTATGCTGAAGAAAAATGCTGCTTTTCACCATTTTAATTTAAATGAAACAAGCACAGAAACTGTTTCCTTACTTTACCAAATCTTTTTTTTTAAAACTTTCCCTTTATTTGTTAGTAGTTTATGTTTAACACAGTACTATACAATATTTGCTTTTTTTGCTCTCGGCTGCCTGGTTGTCTACTTTCATGTCCAAATGAGGTATGTGGTTGACTGGGCACTTCGTAACTCTAGTGTTCGTAACTCTGAGGTTCTACTGTATTTGTCAGCCTTGAAAAGGCTCCACTTGCCTTCCCAGTTCTAGCTTCCAACTCTGTAAGGAGTGGGCATTGTCACTAATTGTGCTTCTAATATATACAAGCTCATTAACCATGTCATACTCTTCACTATCGATCTATATTCACCAACATTGCTGACTCCTCTCTCAATTATTATGACTTTCAGTTTCTTTTGTCTGATTCTTAATCCTGCTTTGGTGGCTTCACATTCGACATTGATACTGGTCTTTTTCATAGAATCATCATCTGTGTCTAACAGAATAGTGTCATCTGCAAAGTTGAGACCTTAAAGGTTTCTTCTACTCCATATAATTCCTGTATCTTCCTTTGATTTGATTGTTTCTTTTTACATCATGTAATTTACCGCAATGCAGAAGAGGAAAGGTCAGAAGATGCATCTCTGTCATACTTCAGTGACAATCAGTTCAATCGATCTCTCCACTTTCTGTCCTTACACAGCATTTTGAACCTTCACATAGCATCTAAATGTAAATGTACACATCTAGGAACAAAGAATGTACGCCATACTTAGAGGATGGAGGACTCTATCTTGGGAAGCAGTGTCTGTGAAAAAGATTTGGGATTTGTAGTGGATAATCTGCTAAAAATGAGCTCCCAGTGTGAAGCTGTGGCCAAAACAGCTAATGTGATCCTGGGATGTATAAACTGGGGAATCTCGAGTCAGAGTAGAGAGGTTATTTTACCTCTATATTCAGTACTGGTGTGACTGCTGTTGGAATACTATGTGCAGTTCTTTTGCCCACAATTCAGGAAGGATGTTGATAAATTGAAAAGTGTTCAGAGAAGAGCCAGGAGAATGATTAACAGATTAGAAAACAGGCTTTATAGTGATAGATTCAAAGAGCTTAATCTATTTAGTTTGACAAAGAAAAGATTGAGGAATGACTTGATCACAGTTTATAAATATCTACATGGGGAAAAAATATTTAATAATGGGCTTTTCAACCCAGCAAAGAAAGGTATAACAAAATTTAATGGCTGGAAGTTGAGGCTAGACAAATTCAGACTAGAATTAAGGTGTAAATGTAAATTTTTAACAGTGAGGGTAATTAACCATTGGAACCATTAACTGAAGGTCATGGTGAATTCTCCATCACTGACAATTTTTAAATGAGATTGGATGTTTTTCTAAAAGATCTGCTATAGGAATTATTTAGGGAAAGTTCGATGGCTTGTGTTACACAGGAGGTCAGACTAGATGATCACAACGGTCCCGTCTGGCCTTGAAATCTATGGATCTTAGCCAGTGACATATATACTGTAGCATTTAAAATAAAAATAAAAGACTTTAAAGTAGTAAATAAAAAAATGGATTTCATGTTCCATTAAAATCCATGTTCAATATCAAAAACATACCTATTATTCTGTTTCTTTATATATATAGACCTAAAATAATAACCAAATCAGTGATTTTAAACTAAAAATACATATACTTTACACTTCATTAGCAAATTTCACACAATTTCTTTTCATTTGGAATGAAACCCAGAATGTAATGCAAATAGATGAATGGAAACAGATCTCCATAACAACACTTAAAGGATTTTAAAAAGTAAAGAGACAGCAAAATTAGCTAAGCAACCAATTGACTTCAAAGGTGCAGGAGAGAGAAAGAATGAGGGGGTGGAGGGAGCAGGAATTGACAGCTTATAAAGGAATCTGCTTAATGTATAATCCTCTCCACATGCTCTAAAGGAATGATAAAATATCTCAAATAACCATGTGTGTCTCATTGATACCATTTATTTTGTTATGTAAATAACTTACACTTTCGGGATAACAATTTTCATAGAACAAATTAAATCCCACATGAGATTTTAGTATCTGATGTATCAGCATGCAGGAAAAAAACAAAAATTGTCTCACTTGTTTATATGCCATTGAGTATAAAGTCAATAATGCTTTGCCTCCTGCTGCAGTCTACTGGGCATCCGTTTTGCTGGTTTATGCTAGCAGGATGCAATAACTGAGTATATAAATGTCATCTACATATTAACCCCCCCCCCACACACACACACACACACACACTGTCTGATTCTCCTCCTCACACTGGTGTAAATCAGGAGTTAAATGTGTGAAGTGAAAATCAGACTCTCTCTATATATATACATATATATCTTGGGTGAAATCCTGGCCCCATTGAAGTTAATGGCAAAACACCCAGATCTTCACCTATTATACACCCATGTACAGATTTGATATAGCCACAGTTCACCTTGGGCTTCTTTAATCATCTGTAAGTATGTCAGCTGCCTTCTTTGATTGTAAACTCTTTGGGACAGGGACCATATCTTTATATATGTTTGTATAGTGCCTAGTACAATGGCACTCCACTTCTGAATAGTTCCTCTGTGTGCTACTGCAATGAAAGTATGAAATAATAATAAATTTCCTATGGACCTTCTCTGCAGAATCCTTTTCTCCTACATAAAGAAAAGTATGTGATATTTAAAGTAAACAAACCAAACAGTGTTAAGATGTTGAGGTAACATGCTTTATATTTCACAAGGTCACATATACCTCCTTAGTAAATGAGAAAGTTGCAGGTGTTTGTAGGGTCTGTTGTTTCTGCTAATCTATTTCTAATCAAATATGGACTAGGTGAATTTTGAAATTCTCCGTGAAAAAGAATTCTGAAAAAAAAATTGTTTTGGATTGATTGAAAGTTTTGTTTCTCTTTTGACTTTTTATTTTAAATTTCATTATAATATATAACATTTAAAAAAAATCAAATGAAAGTCATTGCACAATGTCAGAACATTTCATTAGGAAAATGTCAAAAAAATGGGACATTTCTGCATTTTTTCTTATGAAGTGAAATGGTGTTGAATTTGATGTGATTTTGTAAAGCATTTTGATTTTGACAGAATTGCATTTTTTCCAATCAGAAAGTGGTCCCACTGAAGTGTCTCCCACCCAGCTCTAGCTCCTAGCACTATTTGCTTCTTTTGAGGATTTTTATTTTTATTTTTTAGTTCACAAATCATTAACAGATATGGTTCTTAAAAACATTTGAGGAATAAAAAATATTTTCTAAATAATATTTAATCTAGTGGATTTTACTGTAATGGAACAAACTATTACAAAAGAAACATGTGTATCTTATACTTTTCTTTGCTTGTTTGATTATGTCTCCAAGTTGTCTAGACAATTAGACAGAGGAGTCCAGCTCAAGTCTCCTATTGCTGAAGAATCCCTTTCACTATCTTTGCTTACACATGAATCGTGTTATTTTGGAGATCTGAGTGTATTTGTGTACATTTGTCAACATTCATTTATATTTGTTATAAGTCATCAGAAATGGAAAGCAAAGTTGAATTATTTGGAATAGTGATAGGGGTTAGGGAGGAAATGCCCTCCACAGGTTTTTTTTGCACTTGCTCAAAATTCCATATGCTGCAGAGCTGGGGGAGAGGGGCACTGCCCAACCGCTGTTAAATGGTGGTCATGTACTAAATTAGTACAGTTGCTGCTGGAGTCGTCTGGAGCATCGCTCCAGCTATATGGTCGCAATGCCACTGAAATTTGACCTGTCTGCTCCTCTGTACAAACAGAAGGACGTCCGAACCAAACTTCAGTGAGTGGCATTGCGACTTGGCACACAGGGTTGCAATGCCACATCAATTTGGCCCAGCCGCCCCTCCATCTAGAGGGAGGAGCAACCAGGCCAAATGATGTCACAATCTGGTGCATGGAGAGTCTGTTTCTGTATGACAGAGCACAGGGAAGTCCACCAAGAACTTGACTCCTGGTGGCACCAGCTCATGCACTGTGTGGGTAAGAAAGAGGGAAGACTCCCTGGCTGAGGGAGACTCAGGGTTATTCTATGGGGATGAACAGGAGCTCTGGAAATTGCCCCCCCCCCCCCCAAATCTGAATTGGCACTAGTGCTTTGGAATGAGACTTGGACTGTAATGGATGGGCCAAATACTCAGTGGGTGTGTAAACCAGCATAGCTTCATTTAAGTCAATGAAACTATGCTAACTTACACCAGTTGAAGCTCTGGACCTATATATTCAGACATTACTCTCTTCTAATAAATTGGAGGTAAACAATAGAAAATGCCTATGTCATGTATCTAGATTATAAACTGAAATATATAACAAGGAACTCCTGAGTCCTGACTGGCCATGACTAATGATTTCTCTAATAAAAATTAACTTTATCTATCCTGCACTGTGGTCTCAGGATTGGAGAGGAGCCCAAACCAGAACTATACATCAAAATGCCCTGAACTTTAGGGACTCAGATAAAAGGGGGGCCAGTAGCAATTCAGTCCTGACAGATACTTGCAAAACCACAAACAACCCCTGGTTAATGGCTCCTCTTGTGGCAGTTCCAGTTCCCATTGAAATAAATGAGAATTGGGTTGGGCCCCTAATTACTATCTGAAATTTCAGATTACCACCTTATTTGTACCTGTCCCACAGACATTGTCATTACAATTCTTTCTGTTCATAAAGCGATGGGAATCTCAAAACTTTTGAGGTTAGGAATGAATAGTTGAACAGATTTCAAAGTAATCTAAAGCTATAACTCCCATCCAGCACAAGAGCATAACAAATTCCCTCTCTATCCATTCAGCATTGATATACCTGCTTGATAAAGTTACATACAAGTCTGATTTTGCAAAGCAGACCAAATACATACATAGTAAAAAACGTGTTGCGATTGCTTTGCTGAACTCTTTATTTCATTTCTCATTCCCCAGCTCAGTGGGTGTGCCCAGCTCTAACCCAGAGCCCCCTTATTACTTCTTAAATTAAGCTGAATCTAAACTTCTCTTGTGAAAAATGGAAGGCATTTGTAAACTAGGGAATAGCACAAATCAGAACAAAGCTAATTTGGTTAAGCATTTGCTCTCAGTAAACATGCACAACATTGTCCTGTCGTATTTATGAGTTTCAAGGTTGAAATGTGGAACACTATGTAGTAGAAGATATTAAACAAAAAGTGTAACTGACAGTAACTTTTGAAGGTACAATATACACAACGGGCAAAAAAAGAATCTATTTCCTTTGCACCAAAACAAATGCATGAATACTACAGATACCATTTAAAGATTCTATAAAGATTTTTTTTAACCATTCTTAAAAAACAAAAAAAATACCCAGAACCCAGTGATTGTTTATTTTTCTTAATGTGAATTTCAGTATTTACTCAAGATGGGAAATTAGCAGTGCTCATCATTGTCCTCTGGCTGGTTTATTAAAAGCTCATATCTTAAAAATGGCACGTAAAATCAAGAAACCTATCACCGCTGATATACTTCAGATATATGTCGCATTTTTCTTTTAAGCTGTGGACACTATAAGAAATAAAAATTATTACTGAAAATAATGTGCCTGGTTGAAAGAGGAATGAATGATGTTTTTTATAAGTGGTAGGAGGGAAACCCTACAAATTTGCATGTGGAACAGTCAAAGAAACATACTGGTATTTGACTCCCATATATATACAGAATTCTTTTGGCAGCTCTAGAAAACAGTTGCTATGCTAAAGAAATCAATATGGTCTGGAAAACAGCTGACTTCTGTAGCATACATGCCTCTGAGTAAAGGGATTTAAATGGAGCAAACTGAGCCAGTATATACTTTTTCTAATAAAAGTGGGCAAATGCTATGGGCCTGATCCAAAGGCCACTGAAATCAATGGAAGGCCTGAAAGGACTATTACTCACATTTGTGTGTGAAAGAGATTTGGGGCCTAAGCCTCACTGAGCAGTATAAAGGGGCTGTGGGCTCAATGAAAATCAGATCCTTGTGACTTGACACTGTAAAAGCTGCATTGAGTATTTGAAGTAAAACATAACCTTTGTCAGACAGCTAGCTATGAGCTACAAGGGTCAGGCTACAGGATGTGAGATGGCATTGAGAAGTTTGTGTCAATCAAGTGACGGGGAAAAAAGAATAAAAAGGAAAAAATGGAGGACTGCATGTCATGGCCCTCATAATATTATTGATTCTACAGCTGCTCCATGAGCCATACTCCCGTAAATTTCAACCACATGTAGGGTAAAAGTTTCCTCTGTAGAGATGGCCAGCACTAGGTCTTTTTGTGATGCATCCGCCTTGCACTGGCACATTGAAGCTACAGAATCAGGCCTGTATGCTGGATCATTTTCTGAAGTTTCACAAAAACTGCAAATTGGAGTTGAGTCTCTTTAAAACATATTGCAAGACAGAACGGCATCATATATCTCTTTACCTTGCAGATACTATGATTCCATGATCATTAGCTCTCATAGCCCAGTTTCAAAGATTTAAAACTTTTGAACATTTCAATCTAATTAAAACCAATACTATCCTCCAAAGAAGGAAAATTTGATCCAGACCTCCACAGTCACAGTGACTGAACACCCCAATCATATCAGATGGCTTGTAAATCAAAATATATCTAGAAATAGTTTCAGCTTTAAGCCTATAAATTTCACTGCTTCAATGCTTAGAACCAACTTGAAGGCAGTTATCACTAAATATTATTCATGAGAGGGAAAAAATGGTATCAACACGGTGCTGTTATGGCCCAGGTTACTGTAAGCCTTTAAAGGTCAAACTCTAGTCTTCTAAAACTTTGTTGGATATTACCAACTCAATTCACAATTTCTCATCTAAAACTAGGGATTGATTCTCTCTATTTCTTCTATACAGGTGTCCTGATCTGGAACCAGGAGATGATCTTCTTAGGGCATTACAGTGCCCTAAATTTTATTTTGTTATTTCTGATGGTCTGGAGAACACATAACTGGCCTTTGTGCTTCTTAGACATTAGCACACTGCTGCTCAGTAATCTCGCGGTAAACAAGACTCCTTGCATTTCCTTGCTTTTTTCACATTTGAATCTTCTAACAACTATGCCACATTTTCCAGGTTTGGGGCACCATGTTCAAAAATCTCACTTTTCAAAAATATGATGATGACCTTACATTTAGATAACACCTTTTTATCCTAAAGTTCTTTAAGGTTATAACAAATTGATATTCAATCAATATTCAGGAATTTCTTCATTTTTATATTTTATTACTTGTACAGCAACACAAGGCACTTTATTTCGTTAACCACTGAAATGCATTCAGCATTGAAATAGAAACATGCAACTGTTTAGCAGTGTACAGTAACAATATACAACAGTTTAGGAGAGGAAGTGAAAAACAACTTTAGACAGTTGATGATAGCGGAGGGAATTTAGGTAGGCAGAATGTAATTAGTAAACCTAAATTAGATTTACAGGATTAAAATTCCTACTCTCGTGAAGTGTCATGATGTTATGACCACCAATAAGTAGTTAGGACTTTGATATCATCCAAATTACAGCCTCTCCAGCAGTATTAGTCTGCTAGTTACTCAGAGAGAAGATGCTACCTACTGAATGAACACTACTACCTATGTGTTCCATACATGTCATCCATCCAAGTACTAGCCCAGATGAACCCATTTTAGCTTGTGAGATCTGATGAGATCTCAGCACAATTTGGTAAAGCAGCAGGCACTAGTATTGAGTGTTCAGGGGCTTTTAAACTTATATTTGATTTACTTAAAATATTTGTCCATTAATTTTCAAGATACATCTCAAGAATATAAAGAAAAAGAGAGGTTTGGGCAAACAAATGCACAACAATTCCAATGAAACACTGATAGGAAAGAAGCTGACTCACACAGCCAAGAGGAGTTATGATGAGTAATTAAAATTAGTCTAAGAATTCATTATCCGTTACTAACCTCCAGTACGGTCATTCATTCTGACAGGCCTATTTATGAAGAAGGAAGAAGATGTTTTCATTAAAGCTGTTATCAGTGGAAGGAAAACAACTGTAAAGATCTTTTGGGCCAAATTCTGATCTTAATTACATTGGTGTAAATCTAGATTAATTCCATTTAATGTAATAGAATTACCCCAGAATGTTACCAGCGTATGCCCCAAAATGCCTTATATTATACAAATTTCTCAGGATCTTCTGAGAACGCCTTGCGTAACTCGAATTTTGCGTAAATTGGAAACATATATCCGACCATTATGCAAAGAAACAAAAAACAAAAAAACCCAACCTTCTATTTCTAGCTTACAGAACTTTTTCCGTAAGCTTGGATTTGTGTACATCGGGTTTACGTAACTCGGGGAGCATCTGTATTTAAATTTGTTAACCATATAAAAATATGTCATTGCATAGAGCACACTTTTTACATTTTTCAATCTTGTGACCAATGTGGTCATTTGCAATTATGAAAGCTATAATAAGGGAAATCAAATCTCATGCTTCAAAGAGCATGATCATTATAGGAAATGAGGAATGCTTTATCTCCATGTATAGCATTGCACAACTGACTAAGGTGCATTATGGAGGATTTTTGTCTTCCTCTAGTTCATCATGTATAATGTGATGGACAAATTGATGTGGGATGGCAAATCAGTCATATGTGAATATTTTAAAATCCCAAAGGCAGTAAGAATTCAAGCAGATTTTAACTTTAAATGTTTTGTTCCTGCTCAGTCAAACAACAGATTTTTGTTGTTTTTTGTTTTGTTTTGGTTTGGTTTGTTTACAAAGAACATTAAGCCATAAACTCAGCAGGACATTGTAAAATATAAAAATCAATATAATTTATCTGATGATTTTTTGCCAAGAAGCAGTTACATTTAAAAGATTTTTCACTTACTATTTACTCCAATTTTAGGATTAGATTCTCTGTATAAAACGAATGATGCATTTGCTGACTCCTTGGTCGTTTCTTCCCCTTTATGTTACAATAAAATGGGATGGGCCAGATCTTCAGCTGATGTGAATCATCAAAGAGCATTTACTTTAGTGACCCTGCCTATTTACAGCATCTGAGACCCTGGCTCCATAGCTACAATAGAACCTAATGTTATTATTTTGCGTTTTCCATTCAGACCGAATCCCAAACAGCAGCTGGTGAGAGAAATTAAGAACTGAAGGGTGCAAAGTTTTATGTTTGGTTTTCTAAAATAAATTGCCAACTTTTTCACCCCTGTTTATTAAACAATTTTGTATTTGGAATGACAACTGCATACAGTATGTGTGTTAGCCACCTCCAAACAGAGCTATTGCAAATAATCATCCCACTCACTTTACAGCATTTAGATAAATCAGGACTAGTCATGCCAACAATTGCTTTTGCAGTTTGTTTTTTTGCTTCTTTATTTTACTGATTGTTTTACTGTACACATATTTTTTTTGTCACAGCTTATAAAAGAAACATCTGGAGCAGCTACTGATTGCTACCAAACTGTGGAGAGTGCTGTGCCACCCCTCTAACAATATGCACCGCTCTGAATTAAAGATGAGCAGGTGATGAAATGCAATACCCGCATTACTGAATCACTTGCATTACTGAATCACTGAGTTTCAAAATACCTCCCTCTCCCAGATGAGCTCTCTGCTTCCACTCACTGCGAAAGAGCATGAAAATGAATGTCAATTTATGCATATAAAAATGGAATTCCCACATTTTCTCTCATATTGCCTATTTGGAGGTCAAAGGGCATGCACATTGATCTTCAGGGTAAAACTCCTTCAGGGCCATTTGGTAGCATCTACAGCTGTTTCTCACTGAAATATCCTAAGTGGTCTTCAGCTGAACTGATGTGTTCTAAAAATTAATCCAAGGAGAGGCAGAGCAGTGTTCTGGATGCCCAATGTTCTTTTATACTGAACAGTTTAGGTGTTAAGTTCCATCCAAAGATAAGTATTTTCTGATTCTCACTGGCCTCAGTCATTTTGGTGGGTAGTAATATATATATATACATTCCACAGAAAAGTAAGCTATGTTAAGATAATGTTAAGGTTGCACAGTTAAGCACACAAAATATAGTACATATTAGTAGTAGACAGAGCCATGCCCTGGGTATGGCGAATCGGGGTGAGTGCCCCAGGCCCCCCGCTTTGGGAGGGGGTGTGCTTTAGGCGGGGAGATGAGGCAGGAGGTGGCTGGGCAAACGAGCGGGGTGAGAAGGCGAACAAGGAGGCAAGCGGCAGGCGGGGCAAGGAGGCGCCCCCTACCAGAACCTCCCCCTCTCCCCAGTGCTTTCTGCCCACCGGCAGGCCCCACTAATCAGCGCCTCCTCCTCCATCTCAGCACCTCCCGCCTGCCACAGGTCAGATGTTTTACGGCATCAGGAGGCATTGGGGGAGGGGAGAGGAGCGAGGGCACAGCACACTTGGAGGAGGGGGAGGAACTGGGAGGGGAAGAGGCAGAGGGGGATGAGGGACGGCAGGAGTGGGGCCTTGGGGGAAGGCTTGGAGTGGGGGTGGGGCCTGGATAGAATCAGGGGGAGTACCCCCCAACAAATTAGAAACTCGGCGCCTATATACTGGGCCCCGGACCCCACCTAGGGACGGCCCTGGAGCTAGCATTGTCCATTGTAAAGGCAGGACCTGAGATCATGGTCCCATTGCACTAGGCACTATAGAAACACATAGTAAGAAACAGCCTCTGCCCCAGGCAGTTTACAATCTAAATACACAAGACAGATAAATGGTGGGAGGGGACACAGAGGGGCAGAGATTTGTCCAACTTCACACAGCATATCAGTGGCCAAGCTGGGAATAGAAGCCAAGAGTCCTGAATCCTAATGCAGTGTCCTGTCCAGTAGACCTTACTGCCTACAGTACAGTACCATCTTTAATTACATGATCACATCCTATTTCTCAAATAATTCAATATAATATTGTACAGCTTTTTTCTATAAGACACACAGCACGTGTTATATTTTCCACAAGGCAAGTGCAGTGTCTGTAGAGTCCTGTTTCATTCACAATGCACTTTCACTACCATTTTTGTATTCCAGTTATTCCTGAAAGATTGTACCTTGGCACCTTCACGAAATTAGCTTGTTGAATAAGCTGAAGCTATAGGGCACTGGGGAATAGTCTGCGAATTTTACATTTAAATAATAAAAAAATGAATACTTAATATCATAATAACGCATTTTATTTTCAGGTTGTAGCCAATTAGTTACCATTTTCTACATTGCTGGTGTCTTACACTCATTTCCCTAATCTCTGTCTCTCTGCCTATTTGTCCTGTTAAACTCTTCAAGACAGAGAACATACCTTACTTTGTGTTTGTACAGCACCCAGCACACTGTTAATACTGCTGGAAATAAATAATACAAAAATCAATGGACTATTTTTTCATGCTACAGCTATATTTGTCAGACACACCTGGGCAGCATAGACTTAAATGGTGTACTTTCAGTATTTGAACTTTTTAAAAATCTAGGTACATTTTGATTTTTCTCTTGTTTTATACATTTGCGGGAAGTTTCAGGTCTTTTCTTAATTTTTCTGAACGGAGTCACTTTTCCAAATTCCTGACCTGACAAAAGTTCTTCTTTAACTGTTAAAGTCTTGGTATGTCCCATTATGCATGCACCAATGAACAGACAAAGGAATACAATACATTCATTTTGATGCCATGTTTGCTCCTTTTCTTTTTATGCCATCTGCACAGTCTAATGTGACATACTGTAGAATTATAGGGGCAAGACGGGAGGCATTGGCTTTCAACTTTGGTTGTCAACACAAGAAGAGGAGAATGGAATGTATTAGCAGCAAACACTGCGTCTTCAAAGGAAACTACCATGTATGATATCCTCCAACTGAGATGAATTGAAAATGATCAAAGACACCCTTTCGAGGGAACATTTTTCAAGCAGGTCCATCCCACACATATTCATCATGGGATGTAACTGATATAACTGTAGGTATGCGATTGTACCAGGTATCAAAATGAATGCATTTCTCTCCTTTGCTGTTCATTGTCAGATACATAATGGCACATACCAGTAATGTGACAGCTAAAGAAGCACAAGTGTGACTTAAGTAATGCACATAAAAATTCCCTTTTAAAAGGGGAACTAAATGGGTTTTTATAAGTGTTAATCAATTCTGTGTGTGTATAGTCTCAAAATGGGCAAATATATGACTGTTAATTCTCATTTTGGAGCTATTGTGTCTTTAAATGGATGCTTAAAGACTATGTCCTTCCCATTCACAGGTTCAGCTGATTGTGGCTCCCACTGGCCGCGGTTCGCTGTTTCAGGCCAATGGAAGCTGTGGGAAGCGGTGCGGACCGAGGGATGTGCTGGTCGCCCTTCCCACCGCTCCCATTGGCCTGCAGCGGCGAACCGCGGCCAGTGGGAGCCTGTGGACGCGGCAGGTAAACAAACCGGCCCAGCCCACCAGGGGCTTTCCCTAACAGGCCGCGTGCCAAAGGTTGCCGATCCCTGGTTTACACCATGCTCCCTCCCTAAGGGGTTCGATATCTGCATTATGGATAAGAGACCTGCAGTGCAAATTGGAAAGGACAATTGTGCCTTAAATGTCTTCTTCAGTGTGAGCTGAATGGGGAATTTAGGACTTCTGATAAAGAGCAAGTCTCTGAGGCGAGGTTAGAGGCTTCTTGGGGCTCTTCTTCTGTTTATGCTGCTAGGTATAACAGTTCACTGCACCTACAAGATAAAATATTAGTATTTTATCACCCTGGGATACTATTCCATACACACATATTTTACATAGCTCCCTGTGCCCTTTGTGCTTGGGAAGTTTCCCATGACCCTACAAGTAACTGTAACCTCCATTGTATTTATTCCCTAGCACACTTCTAATAGTAAGTAAGACAATCTAGTTGAAGCCTAATGCATAGATATCAGGTGGCAAGTCCAACAAAGCTGTTATTTTAGCCTCAAAGAGTGAAAAGCTCATTTCAGAAACTGAAGCTGCTAAGGAATGAAGTAAATTATTTTGGTAGAGTTGTCTTAGAGCCAATCAGAAAATTGCTACTATTGTTTAGTGTGGAGGTATGGCTTAAACTAATCAAAGCATCTAAAATGCCTTTGTTTTGAATCAAGAATATCAGATACACAGTGTTTTAAAAACAAAGTAGACAAGTTAGGAAATCTGCTACCTAACTGAAGTTATCAGTATGGAGGTATGAAGTATACCTGTTATTTACTTTATTCTTGTAGTACCACAAGTTTGCAAAATGCTATGCAAATAAATAAGGACAAAAATCCCAATTCTCTTGTATATTAAGACAACAGTGCAAATGGTCCCATTTAAACCTACTTTGAGGGTCCTTTACATGACTAGTGATTTGTAAAGTGGCCTTACTATAAATGAGAATCAGGTCCAAAGTCTCCAGCTCAAGGGATTTACAACTTAAGGGGCTGATCCTGCACCATTAAATATAATTGGATATTGACTTCAATGGGTGATGGATGGATGCCCCCAATAAGAGAGAGACTTATAAATGTATACTAGACCATTGAGAAGGGTATGTTGGAAATGCAGGGTGGAGGGGAAACTGCATCTGAGGATTGTTATTTACAGGATGCATTGTTGACATTTCAAACTAATATTTTTATATAGATTGTATTTTATTGGGTGAAATCATGGCCCCCTTGAAGTCAATGGGAGTTTTATGGTTGACTTCAGCAAGCCCAGGATTACACCTATAGATTTTAGGACGTAAGAACTATTTTCTTCATCTACTCTGACCTGTTGCATAGCACAAGGCATAGAATGTCACCCAGTGATTCCTGCATCAAGCCCATTACTTGTGGTGAAGTGAGAGCTTTCTTTTGGGAAGACATCCAATCTTAAACGTTTGTTATGCTCTATTTTGCTTCATATAATCCTAGGTGAGAGAGGAAGTAGGTTAAAACTCATTTGGGGCAGAGATACATACTACATTAGAGTATTATTGAAATAGGAAGTAGAAGGTAGAATAAAGGAGAAATTGAGTAAATGTAAGATGGCTAAACATGGTTTTAATTGTTAGAGAGACTGGGAGACAAAATTAATTAACCCCATGAAACAATAGACCCTAGTTAGTATTAAGTAGCATCTGAAACCTAATTTTATTTACAATATTTTATTTTAAGATTCTGATGAGAATACCCCCCCGCTAATTTTTCAACTAAAGCAAATCTTATTATGTACAGTAGCCAGCTCCCTGATAAGGAGTTAAACTCAAATGAGTATGCACTATAACCAGTCTTACATGAGAAAACTAATTTATAAATCAGCAAATTGCCAGAGTAATTTCTGAAGTAAATGACAATGGTAAATATTTATCAGGAGCACAGAGAACCCTTTGAAGTAATGAAGCTGTATCTTGTTGAATATACAGAGCCTGACCCTGGCTTGTCCTGGCATTTTAATACAGAAGGCCATAATGTTAGACCGAAATCCATATTTTTCCTCAGATAAACCTTTTATAAAGTAAACCAAAAAAACGGATCTACTTTTGTCTCAGAGCTCATTGGAAATCACGGCTACACTAGACCATTAGAAAATAATTACAATAATAATAGAATTTTCTTACTGGTAAAAAATTCAATGCTGTTAAAGAAATTGTCATATTAAAATATCCTTTTGCATATTTATTCTTGTAGCTAAGATTCTTATTTTCATATATATGCTACATTAAATTGGCATAATGGCTCTGCGACAGAAATATACATATAACTGATTTTCTCACAAAAGGCCCCATGGAAGTCAACTGCAAAACTCTCATTCATCTTAACCATGCAGGATCAGGCCTTTCAATTGCAAATTCCTTGAGCCAGAGATCTTTTCACACCATAGCATAAAAATGCTTCCACGGCAGACAACATTTGTGCCATTGCTCACAGCTGGTAGATGAGACATTGTTAACAATGACAGCACCCACTGGCACTTTGTCTATCTCCTCCTGCTTCTACCACTGGTGGAGTTGAACCAGTAAAAGCAACATTAGGACATTTTGAGTTTAAGCAAACTGAAACAACCACCACTGAGCCACACCAGATTTACGCTCAACTGATTTCACTGGAGTTACAATAGCTACTACTGGAGGTAACATACAGATGAATCAGGCCTGCATTGTCCCTTAAGTCCCACTGAAGCCCTCAAAATTGTAAGAATATTTAGGCAAAATAGGGTTTCAATGGAAACTAAGTGGCACATATGGCTAATGCCAGTCTCTGCACAGGAGTGAATACACCAGTGAATTACACCCGGTATGAGTATTCACATAGCATTGAGTTATAATCTCTCAACTGTCCTCTCAGGCATTCACTCGGTTCAGTGAAAAACCTGGAAAGGATCTCTAGCGGTAATCTCTTTATTGGTTGTTCCTAAGAGCTGCTATCACAAACAGTTATTCTAGCAACACCCATTGGAAAGGCATTGTATTTACAGAGTTAGCCTTGTACAACTTTGACTTCACAAAAGAGAAAAACATCCAAATACTGCTGTGTATATTTTGAAAAGCAATATGAGAAATCAAGTTAAAATTAAGAGATTTAAAATGCATAATTGATCAGGGTTGACAAGTTATGGTGATATGAATGTGAAAAACACTGATTAATATCAATGCAGATTAATAAGATTAATAGCAATAAATACATGTTACTCTAAGATACAATAAGTTATAGAATGCTAAAATCTCCCATTTGTAACACTAGTCTAACAATTCCATGGATATCAATGAAGTTAGAATGGCATAAAGCCATGGGGCAGAAATGGAGTAGGCCCATAGTTTGTATTTTTGACTTTATACTTGTTTCAAATCCTAAAGGTAACAAAATGTCTATATTCCATTAAATGTACTGCCGCACCAGATAGCTATGAATTATACTATACTTCAACACTGAAGGAAAATTCAAAGAACTTCAAATTGGCAGAAGTAGTCCAAAATAAGAGAGACAGTGGAAGTGGGACTGCAGTCGCTGCCAAATGTTCACCTTTAGGGAAATGAACATAATCAATGTAAAATAAATGAGCGTGGTGAGAGTCAGACCTGACCTCTGTAGATATTTGTTAATTTCATAAAAGTTAAAAACATTTAGACTTAATTCACAGTATTACTTAGCAGAACTCCAGGGCTCAAATGGCTTACAGAATGGATTGACTTAGAAGCAGAAATAATTACTACAGCATTAGTTTATGTCCATTGTCTGAAAGGAACTAGCCCTATACAACATAGTGCATCTCAGAAAAGAACATTTATTCCTGTTCTCCTATTTATGTATCTCAGGGGCACCCATTCCCATGACCATTTTTAGTCCTTAACCATGAATGAATTCAGATTAGGCTTGAATAAAGACTAGGAGTGGTTGGGTCATTACAAAACCTAAACCCAATTTCCCCAATACTAATTTCTCCCTACTGTTACTCACACCTTCTTGTCAACTGTCTGAAATGGGCCACTCTCGTTACAACTTCAAAAGTTATTTTTCCTCCCTTGGTATCCTGCTGTCAATTGAATCGTCTCATTAGACTGAGCTCACACTTGGTAAGGCAAATCACATCTTTTCATGAATTTATACCTGCTCCTATAATTTCCACTCCAGGCATCTGATGAAGTGGGTTCTAGCCCATGAAAGCTTATGCCCAAATAAATTTGTTCGTCTCTAAGGTGCCACAAGGACTCTTTGTTGTTTTTGCTGATATAGGCTACCACGGCTACCACTCTGAAACCTGACTCCTGAAACAGTTGAAATCAGTTTTTCACTACCTACTGTATCTTCCATGTTACATGAAAACTACTGTTGAGAGCACTCTGCCTTGTTCATCCTTTAAACTCTGTTAAGTGAATAATCCTTTGTTCTGTTTAAAATGGGTTATTATACTTACTTCCTTGGATATCCTGTTTGAAAGCTAACTACCCTTTTTCTCTCAGTTGAGTCTCCAGGTTACTACAGAGCTCCTGCTTGCCCAGGGTCGTTTACAATTCAAATTCTTTGTAAAGGCAATGCCTTTTCACCCCTGGAAGGATATTGTATGGAGAACTGAAGCACATGATTCTGATTTCTTGGATGTGTAATAATGGAGTCCCTTTTTGTTACAAATATGATGAATTTTGTCATTCATAATTCAGGAAGTGGCAAACAAATATTTACTCGTTAGCCAATGCAGATCACAAACAACTGCTCATAATAATAATTAATATTAGCGCAATAATTAATATTAGCACAGTGATTTCCCTCCAATTACTTTACATAACTAAATACCTTTACCTTGGTTTTGCACCATGTCATATGTATTCCCTGTACTAATATAGGGAGGTCAGGGGAACAAAGCAAATACTGAGGTAGCATCATCTTAATTAATGGGAACTTGGAAAAATTTCAAGGGAGACCACCTTCTACAGAGCTTTAAAGCTAGTCTTTTCCCTGAGGAACACAGCATAAGAAATCATGTGTGATGTTCAATGGACATATCAGAGGATACAATTTGACCTACTTAAAGGAGCAATCCTCATCCATTCCTAGAAGGGGGCTTGGATGCAGCAGAACTGCTGAGGTTCCACTAAAGGGGAAGAGATAGGAGTTGAGAACCTATGCTGGAGCCTATACCCCTTGCACCACCCAGTGTGCCACCCAGTTAAGCTCTGAAGGGCTGCCTGCATAAAGGAGATTAGTGGCAGGGCTGGAGTAAGGGCTACCACACAGGTCAGTCACCTCATCATTCTCCCTGTGTCAGAGCTGCAGCTTCTATTGCACCTGCGGAGCAGTTCTGCTGCCACTCTGGCATTAAAGGGAAGAATCTGTTTCCCTGGCCTTGAGAGTGACACCTTCCTTTCACATTACTACTCAGGCACAACATGGGACAGGAGAAGGAATGGCACCTTCGTGCTTGTTGCACTTTAAACAAACAAATACACATGATTGATTATATTAGAGGATCTCTGTCAACACAGGGTACTTTTTAAATCTAACGATCTGAAAATGACCCTTTCATGTGTTATAAGAAACAAAAGATTGTTATTTTGGAGCATCCATTACTATGTAAGGGTTTTAAATCCTAAATAGCTCATGCATTTTGAAAGTATTTCTCTTATTTCTCTTAAAATAACAAATTGCACCAGACTGATTAACAGTGGAGTGCTGGAGTTTTCTTCTAATACATAAACACCCCAGTTGATAAAATGTGCAGCAGGTTACCAACTAATGAAAATTAAAATGTCCCTGTTATAATTTATAATAGTTTTACAATGGAAACAACATATCTGTAGAAGCTGCACTGTTGAGGCCTCTATGGTAACAAATTGAGGAGAGCGCTGTTAATACCATAAGAGAGAACAAACAGTGTCAAAACAGATGACTCAGTCCTGTAAATGAAGGCCTCAAAGGAGACAGAAATGAAAAAAGAAAGTGTAATAAACATTTAAGAGGAAAATAAACCTTCAAAAGGTTTTCAGAGAAATCTCTGCCACATTCCATCTCTCACAGAGTAAGGTGTTAATAATGACTCAGAGATAATCCTCTCACATACAAAACAAAGAACAGTGCCAAGCAGGAGGGAACTAGCTGCCCATTAGCTGCCCATGGAAATATGGGTTGAGATTAACAGGGTATGTTACTGAGAAAAAGCAGGTGACTATAAGAGTGTTAATTTAGCCCTCAGAAATCTCCCTGCAAATGATAAATGAAGAGCTGCGGAGATGGAAAACAACACACACACAAAATTGTGGAGTGGTCTTATGAAAGATACAGGGCTCGAATCACCTAACCTGACACAGGCAAGCTACACTGAGCCTCATGAGCCAGGTGAGCAATCCTGTAGGAGGCAGGTGGCATTGTCATCAGCTCCTGGTCCTTGAGCTTTCTGCTAGCAGTGGAGCAGGTATGGGTGTGAGGAAGATTCTGTGCTTTTAGGACTAAAGGGCTCTTTCCTCTGATACCATAAAAATCTAACTTTGTGTCAAAAATGCTGTTCAAAGTTGGGCCACTGAGTACCAAAATGTAGAAGGAGGAGTGGTATGCAGCTGTCTGTAGAACAAGAACAGTTGAAGAATAAGGTACAGTTCCTCTTTGAGAATGGCTGAGTGACTTGATGACTGGTGTTTTCATATGATTTCAGTTCCAACTTCTTGCTAGTTTTGCATATTTTAATGATTTTTGAGTTGGGAGATTTGTAGAATGGTGGAGCTAATGTCTATGGACTGACCCATGACTTCAAATGTCTCCAAATACCTATAGACCTGCTGATTGACTAATGGGGTGTATTATTTTTGGGTCCATGGACTTCTGAAGCAGAAATGACTGGAATGAGGAGGTTCTTTGTTTACATAATCAATCCTATTGGGTGATGCCAGTGACCTCAGACGGTGGATGCGCTATTCTGATTCACCAAAGGACTCCTAAGGAGGTGTTCCAAGAGGGAGGAACAAGCCAGGCCACCATCTTCAAACACTGAAGGAAAAAAAGAAGTCACTGCCTGTTTCTGGCCTCTGGCTTCTGGCCATTGCTTGCTTGCTGAAAGCAAAATGGAAACAACTTCAAAATTCTGAAATGTTTTACAAATTTAAAAAATAAACATTTCTCACCCCCTCTAATTATCTGACATATGATAGCGATAGCACAAGAGTCAGAAACCAGGGGACTGAGGGTCAGAATTATCCATCTGGAAACAGGTGGTCTAGTTTGTATCACATGTATGCCTGGCAGGCTTCTTGATCAGTGAAGTTGCCTTCATGGAAGGAATGATAAATAGAGGTCAACAGTGTCTGTATCATTCCAGAGCTGAAGGGATGGTTAAAATTACATGCAAAGAGAATGAGTACCTACCCTTACTTTTCTTTCTACAAACATTGCAAGAACTGGGGTGAGACCAACAGAGGAAGGTGGGAAGGTTAATGTCATTCTCAGGCCACTGCTAGGTAATATATTATGTAACGTCTTCAAAAATACTTAGGGGATGAAATGTCAGCTTCATTGCTTGCATACCTGGGAAAAAAAAGAGGTAAGGTTATTATTTTCCCCTACAATGTCTTTAGGACTTTCCTTGACTTCGACTTGAATTAACAATAAATGCTCTGATGGTGTGCTTTGACTTTCAAACATCAATAAAAGGTATAGTAAGTATACCACAGAAGAACTCTCTAAATCCCTTAATGCCAGCTCTTATTCTCTGGAATAATGTTATTTTGTTCATTTTCCTTTGGATTTAAGTTTTAAGTTTGATTTGTTTGTATTTTTTAGACTCTGGGTACATGAAAAAACAGAAACATACGAGAGTATGTTACATAAAAATTCATCATAAAAGTTGACCATATTGACTCTGCATGTATTTGTTCAGTTGTGGTATTTATCAATCAAAGTCCTCATGTTGAGGAAATATTTTCCTTTAATATGCATGAAAATATAAAAAGCTATTACCTAACCCACCTTTCCTCTCTAAATCATTTGTATGTCACTCAAATGGACTAGGGTCAAATTGAAAGCCAAATTCTGATATCCATACTTGTATTGAGTAACACCTTACTCCAGAAGTAGTCTCATTGACTTCAGAGGGACTTATTGTGGAGTAAAATCTATTCCTCATGACTAAGAATACTAGTGTCTGGCCCTACATTTAAAAAAAATTAGGCTACACCTACACCACAGCAGGGATTGACTCTCTGAGATCGATTCTAGTGAAGACCTGCCAAATTGACAGCAGATCACTCTCCAGTTGACTCCTGTACTTTACCCCGATGAGAAGAGTAAGGTAAGTCGACGGGAGAGTTTCTCCCATCAACCCCCCACCGTGTAGACCCTGCGGAAACTCGACCGAAGGTATGTTGACTCCAACTACATTATTCATGTAGCTGGAGTTGCATAGCATAGGTCAACTTACCGTGGTAGTGTAGACATAGCCTTAGTCAGAAAGTCAGAATCAGCAAGCTCTGACTCTGAAGCCCTGGGGTAATCATAGAGTCATAGAATCGTAGAACTGGAAGGTACCTCGAGAGGTTATCTAGTCCAGTCCCCTGCACTCAAGGCAGGACTAAGTATTATCTAAACCATCCCTGACAGATGTTTGTCCACATTGCTCTTAAAAATCCCCAATGATGGAGATTCCACAACCTCTCTAAGCAATTTATTCCAGTGCTTAACCACTTTGACAGTTAGGAAGTTTTTCCTAATGTTCAACCTAAAGCGCCCTTGCTGCAATTTAAACCCACTGTTTCTTGTCCTATCCTCAGAGGTTAAGAACAACAATTTTTCTCCCTCCTCCTTGTAACAACTTTTATGTACTTGAAAACTGTTACCATGTCCCATTTCAGTCTTCTCTTCTCCAGACTAAACAAACCCATTTTTTTCAATCTTCCCTCATAGGTCATGTTTTCTAGAACTTTAATCATTTTTGTTGCTCTTCTCTGGACTTTCTCCAATTTGTCCACATCTTTCCTGAAATGTGGTGCCCAGAACTGGACACAATACTCCAGATGAGGCCTAATCAGGATGGAGTAGAACGGAAGAATTACTTCTCGGGTCTTGCTTACAATACTCCTGCTAATACATCCCACAATGATGTTCGCTTTTTTTGCAATAGTGTTACACTGTTGACTCACATTTAGCTTGTGATCCACTATGACCCCCAGATCCCTTTCTTCAGTACTCCTTCCTAAGCAGTCATTTCCCATTTTGTATGTGTGCAACTGATTGTTCCTTCCGAAGTGGAGTACTTTGCATTTGTCCTTATTGAATTTCATCCTATTTACTTCAGACCATTTCTCCAGTTTGTCCAGATTGTTTTGAATTTTAATCCTATCCTCCAAAGCACTTGCAACCCCTCCCTGCTTGGTATCATCCGCAAACTTTATAACTGTACTCTCTATGCCATTATCTAAATCATTGATGAAGATATTGAACAGAACCGGACCCAGAACCGATCCCTGCGGGACCCCACTCATTATGCCCTTCCAGCGTGACTGTGAACCACTGATAACTACTCTCTTGGAATGATTTTCCAACCAGTTATGCACCCACCTTATAGTAGCTCCATCTTGGTTGTATTTCCCTAGATTGTTTATGAGAAGTCATGCAAGACAGTATCAAAAGCCTTACTAAAGTCAAGATATACCACATCTACCACTTCCCCCCTATCCACAAGGCTTGTTACCCTGTCAAAGAAAGCTATCAGGTTGGTTTGACATGATTTGTTCTTGAAAAATCCATGCAGACTGTTATTTATCACCTTATTATTGCCTGTTTGCAAATTGATTTCTTAATTATTTGCGCCATTATCTTTCAGGGTACAGAAGTTAAGCTGACTGGTCTGTAATTCCCCGGGTTGTCCTTATTTTCCTTTTTATAGATGGGCACTATTTTTGCCATTTTCCAGTCGTCTGGAATGTCTCCCATCTTCCATGACTTTTCAAAGATAATGTTCACTTGTTTACCAGAAAGGGTTTTTTCGTAGGCATATAGACCTTGGCTACATTGATAAAAATTAATTCACTTCCAATATCACTCCAGTGCTGGAAGCAATTGTAAAAATAATAGCTCATGGGTTTCTGCAATCAGAGAAAAATCATAAATGTGAAAGCTGTAGGGAGCAAGCACCTTGAACACTTTTGGGTGCTCCAAGCTGAAAATGAACAGTTATTATCCTCCTGTGTCAGGGGATTTAAAAAATATTCTTCATAAAAAGAAGAGTTGCATTAGAGAAAGGGACTGGTATTCAGATCCTGGGCTACATGCTGGCTCAGTCACTGTCATGATGTGTTGCCTAGAGCAAGTCATTTAAACGAAAATTTTAAAACTTGGGTACTTAAATTTTAGCACCTAAATCCGTATTTAGACACCTAAGTAAGTGGGACTTACTGTCAGAAGTGCCCAGTACTGGATCTTTATAATAACTATTTCTTTCTTTGCTCAGCATCTCTGAAAATCAGACGAGTCATTAGCTAAAGGTTCGACAGCTGCTAGCTTTACTTTTAATTTAAAGGAGAAGATCAAGGTTTTATTAACAATGCCCAATAGAAGATGCTAATAATTACTGAGATTTTTTCTGTTGTGGAAGTCAAAGAGAATAGGTCTTCTAGGAAGTATGTCTGTCAGAGATGGGAGTTTATTCTTCTCTACATTTGTTAGTAATGCAGAAGTAATATATATATACTAAACAGAATCTGCTGTGTAGAGCCTCAGATGTGGATGCATTTCAGTGGTAGGTGAAGGGATTCTGTAAAGTTTGTAAAGCACTTTGTGATCCTTTAGGATAAAAGAAAAATATATATCATATTTATTATTTTATTTTCTGCTATGAATCAAAAACATTCAATGAAAAATTCATTCTTATCTTGAAAAGAGTCTCTGTGAAGCACATGTACACAGAGGCTAATCCAAAATCCATTGATTTCAGTGGGCATTAGAACAGGTCCAAACACAGAATGTAAAGAGCTTCCTCGATTTAGTGCTGATGTTTTAAGCAGCAAATACAAACACTAACTGACAGCTAAGAAATAGGAATGCTAAACAAACAACTGCCTTAAATAGCAGTTTGAATAAGAATGAAATATTGTTCTCTTTAAGCTACAAAGACATTCCCTAACAGAATATCAAAGGGAACTGCAAATAAATGGAAAGAGAGACTCTCACACTAGTTACTTCATGAGCTGAGGGGTGACCTATTCAAATTCAAAGAATGAATATTTTCTCTGCAGTGCTGTAATCCATGACATACCTCCTTCAGCAGTAAATATTACTTAGGGGGAGCTTATTAGTGCAATGTTTTCAGGAGAATGTGCTGGCTCTGTTCTGTCAGGGTACCTCTGAAGTGACCACCCAGGCACTTGATTTTTTGCACAATTTACACACATGCACTGCTTCATGCATTACAATCCCTCGATGTATCACTAAGTGGGGGAAAAAACATAATTTTTTTAATGAGTCTGTGATGACTAAACTTCATTAAGCTATTATTTTAAGAGCAACATTAATTTCTGAGAATTTGGAATCAGGGAGGAAAGCAAAGAGGAGACTGAGTTGCCTCTCTAGGAGAAATGATGCTTGCTATCCACTGCAGACCTAGAAGGTGAAAGAAACTGTGAATTTCTGCTGTGCAGAGGCTAAGGCAGACCAAAGGCTATGCTGTAGGACTGCAAACACTACATGCTGTCACAGTTGCCTTTTCTACAGAAGGAAACAGTGCATTTTATGACAATCCAGGGGAGCAGTGCATCCATTAGTCAAAAGCAGATGTGGTAGTGCACAGAGTATGGTTCTTGTTCTTCTCTATACTGTGTGGCTGTAATGCTGCTCCCTGGGACTGGGACTGGGACTGAGTGAACAGCCCAGTTACTCAGGCTGAGTGCTAATTACCAGGATTCCCCCCCCCCCCCCGCCCCGAGAAACAAAGCTCTGCAACTATGCAACTCTTTTTATATGAAAGAGTCCTTCATGATATGAAAAAGCCAGAGGCCATTAACTTCTCTTCTCTATTGATATGTAGAACAAAGGGTATATAATACACTTGGGACTTTTTCCCCACCTGAAAGCAAAACCAAAATACACAGTCTCAGGAAGTGTGTATACCTAGCATTGCAGGCTTTTAAAAAGATCATAATGCAGTAAACATTCTCACACACAAGGGCCAAAATGAACTTCAAATCATTGTGAGGCAGAGAGATACATTCATCTCTTTATTGACATAGGGCCTGATCCCTTTCCTTTAAAAACCAATGGAAAGACTCCCAATGACTTAAGTGGAAGTTTGAAAGGGCACATAAATAGAAGGCCATATTTTGAGCTCAGTTAGCCGAATGTAAATATGGAGTAACTCCACTGAAATAATTTATATTGGGGTAACTTAGACCAGCTCTCAACCCATAATATGTTGCAAAGCCTCACCTTACATCTATATGGATAATAACACCAGACCTTTCAGCCAATAAGCTCAGTCTAAATGGAAAACTTCCTGGGGTATCTTTCCTCCAGCATCTTTTTCTCTGACCAGTCAATGAAGTCACCAAAGTATGTACCAAAACCAGGATGAATGCATCATTGTAATGCTTCCAATTATCCCTGCCTCTCTTCTGATGGCACTCACATTGCTGACATTAGATATGCTTGCATAATGTGTTGGGTAGCTGCCATTTTTGGCCTCTGTGATAAAGTGAAAAAGAATCTAGAATGAACCTCTGCGGAACATCAACTTGACAAAAGTCTGTAAACATGTGAAAGGGATTAATTTAGATTGTTGCAATTCTGTGAGAAACATTCTTGGAACCATTGAAAGTTGCATACAGTGTGATTGTATGTAAGGAGAAAATTGATGAGGACAATGTACCACATAGATGGAAACTGCCTAGCTGTCATGTTTTTATTTATTTCTCCACCAATATGTTCTAATGGTCCTGTGGGATAGCAGAAGTGATGACATGTCTGTAACTTTTTTACTTGGCTATAGTCAGCAAGCAGGATCACACTAGAATTGGTAGTCATGCTTCGTGATCAGAGTGGAGGTTGAAGTCCAGAAGTAGGGTTGCGATTGGGCCAAGGGTGGTGCTGGAATCGAGATCTGGGGACAGGCCTGGGTCGGAACCCAGATCAGAGTCAGTAGACAAGCCTGAATCAGTATTGTAGCTGGAATCCAGGTGCATGCCAGAGGTCGAAGCTGGGTAGTCAGAGTCCAAGGGTCCAAGGAAGGTCAGGAATTGGAAGCAAGGCTGGAGCGGGTCAGTAACAGGGCTGGAGAAAGGTCAGAGTAGGGCAAGGACATGGCTGAAACCAGGCTTGGGCAAGGCTGGCAGGAACAGGATCAAGAGCAGGCTGAGAGTCTGAAGGGTCTGATACACTGTGAGGCAGCATGAGGATTCTCAGCTGGGCAGTGCTGTTGCACATACTGATCTTCATCTCTGGTGGGGTTGGGGAAATACCTGAGCATGGGGGTCATCTAACCCAGGCTCGACTCAGGGGCAGACTACTGCCGTATGCCTCCAGGCTGAGTCACTGCTGGCTCTCTTGGAAGGGTAAGTCAGCACAGCTGAGTTGTTGCAGTATGCCTGAGTGGTGACTCACCAGGTAGAGGGGCACCTATTGAGTTCCCAGGGGTGGGCGGGCACAAGCTCACCCACATCTAAAGGCTCCTTTACCAGCCTAAGGGGAGGCGCCACTGGACCCACGTGTTGAAACACTGTGGGGGGCAACAAATGATAAAACAGGGACTGGAGTGAGGTCACAGAGTCAAAATCAGGGAACCAGAGCGGGACACCGAGCAGAGAACCCCGAACAGCGCTGACGGGCTCTTTGAAGGCATCCAGGGAACCAGTTGACGCGGCCCCGAGGTGGTCCATTGTAGGGGCTGCTGACTGACCAGCCCTGGTTTGGCCGTGGGTTTGCCTCACAGAATGAAGTCACCCAAACCAGAGTTTGGGCAGGACAGAGCTATGATTTCTATTTTTGTCAAGAATGCTAGAGACATTTAATGACCATAGATGTTAGGACTTTGATTTTATATCTCAACTGAAAGCCAGAGTGAGACAGTGCCTTTATCACCACATGGGTCTTTGGCTGAGTACTGACTCTGAAGGTAGAGTACCGTGTGCTGAATCACTAGATTCAAGTTTCCCTTGAGGCCCTCCTTACAAGTACTCCCTATAGTGCCTGAGATTTGATGAAATCATATAGATACTTTGACAATACATTTGATAAGAAATCAGCATCCTAACTCCAGTCTGCAAAACTATAGAAATAGGTCACAGAAAAAACCCTAGTACAATCTGTGTGGCTAACATTCCATGATTCATATTTGAAATTGAAGTCATATTTCTTATGTGTGTTGACAGTGATTATTGGAAACAGATTCTTTTAAAAAAAATTATAGAGAACTTTACCTCCTCCTCCACTTTCACTCCTCTTTCCTCTTAAAGGGAGGATATTGGCAAGTATGCTTTAAATAAAGATGTCTGATACTGAATATTAACATGACACTGAATAGCACCATGGGAGAACACAAGGGAACAACAGCCGCTACTTGACAATTCTACCAATTCTTTGCTAAGAGAGAAGATAAAAATGGAGTGTTGTAAAAGGATGAGTCTTTATACAACAATAAGGGCTGAGAATGATACCATTAGGAGCCCTTTCCTATTGAAACAATCTTTAGTGAGGACTAGTAGCATCCAAGTTTAAACCACATGTGACAATTATGTTAAAATACCTAATTAAACCATATATCCCAATGTTGTGGGGGCAGATTTTGAAAATTAGGCACATGAAGTTGCACCCAGACGTGCACACATTTGATATATGCATACAAGCATGACAGGCTTACTTCTTCTCTCACATTACACCAGTGTAAATCAAGAGTAACTCTGCTGAAAGCCATAGGAAGTGGCCATAGGAACCTGACCCCATAACTCACTGTATGTTCCCCAGTCTGTTCTGAGTGAATCTAATCATTGGGTCCCATGTGCTTCCAAGCCAAGTTCATCTGGGTAGACTCTAGTTGTTTCCTAGCTCTAGAGCACACTCCCATGCTCATTATTGTCTGATGTCCTTCCTTGGGTCCAGCTGCCTTGGACCCTGAAACCAGCATCTGAAACCACTGAGCCCCACTTACACTTCCTTAGAGATCCACCTTGTCCTAGGCTATAATTTCTCTTGGCTTCTAGTTTAACCCCTTCAGAGCCAACGTGGTAGGAAAGCAAGAAACATAGGCCTAGCAAGGAAGTTTCTTAGCCACAGTCAATTTACTTTTAAAGTATTTGAGAGGTACAGCTCTTTGAAAATATCAAAATCCTGAGATGTCCCCTCCCTAGTCTGAGATCACCTCTTTTTGTGAGTCTGTGGTTCATCAGTATTTCAGGCTCGGCTGAGTGCCTCCTATCTTCTTTCTCTTGTTAGTCCTTCTTGCATGTGGCAATGTCCAGTCTCCTACACACAGCAGGAAGCACTCTTAAATAGGACCGCAGCATGTTGCCAGGTGCTCAACCTTCGGGTTAAACTGTGAAACAGCTGGTCAAAACTCAGAATTTCCATTCCTTGGGAAATTCCAACAATTTGAACAAAAAAAAAATTAAAAATTAAAAATTTCTCAAAAAAGAAATGTTTTGAAAAAAATCCATGTTGGGTCTTTGAAAATGTTTTGTTTTGATAAAATCAAACCATGTCAGTTTTGACTTTTGATTTATATTATAATTTATAATATAATGTAAAATACATTTTGAAATGAATGTTTCATTCCATTTCAACCTTATCAAAATGCTTTTTTTAGGGTTTTTTTTAAACAAAATTTAATTGAAATCAACACATTCTCACAGAAAACTTCAATGTCAGCAAAATGGCAGTTTCTATGGAAAAACATTTCATCTGAAATTTTTTTGAAGAGATCAATTGTGAAGCTCCAAAAGCAGCAAGTCATGTTTGCCCCCTTTGTGGGCCCCTGTGCTGAAAAATCCTTGTTCCATGGAGATGGGCCAGTAGTTGAGAGCCATTCAGAGTCAATGACCCCAGATTGTAGTCTTGATGGTTCTTACTGAAGGTCCTTCAAGCACCTTTTCTGGGCAGAACATCTGTCTGGAATGCAGTATAATAGGATTCCTGATTATAGTGCTGATCATCCAGTAGCTCACTATTTAATATGCAATAAGAATATTGCTTAGTACTTACATAGGGCTTGTCTATACTTACAGTACTGCCAACTCCATGCGATCAAAAATCATGAGTCGAACCCCTCCCCCCCCAAATCTTTAGATTGGCCCCAAAATCATGACACTTTGGGGAAAAAATGATAGTGTGTTTTTTAGGTCAGTCTCTTGATTTTTGGGTCAGGGTGTGTGCATGTGACAATTAGCGTTGCCCAATCTCCCGCATGTACTGGGTAAGGTGATTTTTGACCCCTGCTGCAGGAGCTCTCACCCCTACATCTGCCTGTCGCCTGCCCAGCAATTAATCCTGTCTGCCAGTCCCCTAATAGTTCTCTCCCTATCAGCCTCCCCAGTTCAGTGCCCCAGCCCCCATCATCATGACCTTATCAGTTCATCCCTCTACCCCATTGACCACCACCACCCTCAGTTCACTCACCCCATCTGCTCAGAAACAACCATCAATACAGTCCCCTCACCACATCAGCCTTCACCCTCCTCACTTCAGCCTCATCTCTGCTCTTTAGGGTTCTTCACCCTCCCCAGGCCTGGTGGGCTGCAGTGGGGTCCCCTATCCCACTTCCCAGGCTGGCAGAGGAGCAGCCACCTGGGGCTGACAGCTAGTGCCCCAGCCATACCTGGGACATCTGACAGGATTTCTCACGGCTAGTCTACACTGGCAATACTAAAGTGCTGCCGTGGCAGTGCTTTAACATGGCTTGTGTGGTCGCGGCACAGCACTGGGAGAGTGTTCTCAGAAAACTCTACAAAACCACCTCCATGAGGGGTGTAGCTACGGCTCCCAGCGCTGGTGCAGTGTCTACACTGGTGCTTTACAGCGCTGAAACTTGCTGCGCTTCAGGGTGTGTGTGTGTGTGTGTTTTCAAACCCCTGAGCGAGAAAGTTGCAGCGTTGTAAATTGCCAGTATAGACAAGCCCTAAGTAAAATTAAGCCTCACTTTTAGAACTCTCAAATATCAGGATTTTTTTTTTCAGTTCATGCTTATTTGAGGTTGGCCCTCTCCCTCTTCTATCTCAGGCATTGGCTACACTTGCGGATTCACAGCGCTGCCGCGGCAAGTACTCCACCTCTCCGAGGGGAATAGCTTGCAGCGCTGCGAGCGAGCGTGCAGCGCTGCAGGCGCTGATTACACTGGCACTTTACAGCGCTGCACTTGCTGCACTCGGGGGGGGTGTTTTTTCACACCCCTGAGCACAGCAAGTGCAGCGCTGTGAATTGCCAGTGTAGTCAAGGCCTCAGATGAAGTTTCTCTCTCCTGCTGGGGTGTAGCCACGCTGTCTCTTGTTAGCTTGATAGCTCTGTTTATTTGATATGTAAATGAATTCTCATTGTCTTTCAGCAAAAAGAATGAGGAGTACTCGTGGCACGTTAGCGACTAACAAATTTATCTGGGCTTAAGCTTTCGTGGGCTAAAACCCACTTCATCAGATGCATGCAGTGGAAAATACAGTAGGAAGATATATAACTATATCTATATTTACTTTGGAATTAACTGCCCAGTGGAGAAACCACATTCCTTTATTTAATGGGGGGGCAGGGAAGGGAGAGGCTCCTGTTTGACTGGAAACACATTTGTGCCACGTCTGGGGAAAAATAACCTGACATTTGAGAGTCTCTTGCAAGATCATGAGTGAGGTATAATTTTACTCAGAAATCGCAACTCTCGCGATCAATTCATGCGAGTTGGCCTGTCTTCACTTAAAACAGTGCAGTGCCTCAACACAGCTGCACTGTTGTAGTGCTTCAGTGAAGACGCTACCTATGCCAGTTGGAGGGGTTCTCCCGTTGGCGTAGGCAATTCACCTTCCTGAAAGGCAGTAGCTAGATCGACAGGAGAATCTCCCATTTACCTAGCACTGTCTACACTGGGAGTTAGGTCAATTCAACTGCTTCGCTCAGGGAGGTAGATTTTTCACAACCCTCAGCAATGTAGTTATACTGACCTAATTGCCTTGTATATACCAGGCCATAGCATTGCACCTTTCATCTGTGTATCTCCAGGTGCATCACAAACATAAGCAATGTTGTACCCCTGTGTGTAGGCATGGTAAGTAGTTCTACCGTACAAGACACCAAGATGTTGAACACTTTGCCCAAGGTCACACAGGGAGTCATTGCAAGAGCCAGGATGAGAACCCAGAACGCCTAGTGGTGAAATCCTTACACACACATCCCCTCTGAATCTTTATGAAGGGTAAAAGGGCTGGAACAATGAAAAGGAGCCTGAACAGTTGCACATCTGCCCACAGAAGGATTTCTCCCTGCAGGATCTGTGGGACATTGCCTTAAGCCTGCCTTCCAAGGACCCCCTCACAGGTCCTGGTGTGGGAGGCATGCTGGTGGCAGGGTTAGAGGCAGTAAGGATGTGCTGGGTGCAGCAGGACCGCAGCACACAGCACTACAGAAATTCCAGGTAGCATTGTCACCATTAGGACAACCTGGAAGCTGCTGTAACTTAGACCTGCCCCTAAGGCAGTCTTAGTTTCACTGGAGCCTTGCCAGCCCACAAAGCAGTCCAGAATGGGAAGGGCACAAAAGGCCCCCACAGGTCCTCACCCCCAGTGCTGTAAATTCTCTCCGCCCTGATTCCCACACCCATGCGCTAAACATTAGATCAGGCTGCTTTCCCAGTAATTGTCCATTTAAGTTAAAAGGAAGCTTGAAACACTCTTTATTAAAGTGTGATCAAAATGTCTGAGGAGCTGTGCTGATATTGCTGCCTCTGTTATTTTCTGACATGCTACAGTAAGTCGGCTTGTGTGCTCTGCTGTGTTTCACTGGATTACGCTGAAAGCTAGTGTCACTGACATGTTAAGAGTTTACCAGAGGCAACATGATGTAAACTCAAATGGATAATGTAATGTGTAAGCTGTTAAACAGAAAACACTGGCAGCTATTTTATTATTATTATTTTTAATGCATGTTAAGCCCCTAAATATCCTTTCTGTTTTTCTTCAGATCTGTTATTTATTTTTCAGATTTAGTTTTCCTCCATCTTAAGATTCAGTTTTTAATGTATTATACCAGATCTTAACTACATACATACCTCCAGGTAATAAAACATACCCAGTTCCTGCTGACATTTAGGATTAACTTGAGCGATTGACTTGAGGACATTTTGTCTGAGAAAACTGTGTGTCAGGAGTAAGAGGGGAAGAGGCTGTAAACAAGTCTTTAAATAAACAAAGCTTGTGGCTCTTGTTTTTGACTAAGAGCAGTTTTTTTCACCTGACACATGTCATCCTCATCCACCCCAAAAGTTAGACATGATTGCTGAGCGATTATGAATATAGATAGAAGAAAGGGATGGGAGTTGTGCTGATGCCTTGCAATAAAAATTGCGGATGAATTAGGTTTTGAGGAACTGAGAAAGATCTAGTTAGATATCAGAACTTCCTGGGCCTTAATTTCTATCTATCATCATTTATTTGGAGCACATCTAAATCTATTTCGTGGCACATTTTCTTTCCTTTCACGTGTTCAACCCTTCTATTCAGCAAGTGGTCTTGATAACGTGGAGATATTTAGATATTATATCTATAATCTATACTGAACTCTGGGGATGCAAGAAGGGGAGAACAGGGTATGTTACATCCTCTTCAAGGATGGAGGATCAGATGCACCTTTGTGCACGCCGTAGGAGGCCCCAGAAGGAACTCAAGCTAAAGCAATGCTTCCAGGGACACCTACTGCTACTGCTGAGCTACCCCTTGGCACGATCCCCCCACCCCTTTTTAGTGTGCTGAGGAGAGAATCTAGTCTGAAGAGAGCTAGAGTTAGGAGACAATTTGTCTGTGCCACTATTTGATATTAATAGATTTGCTTCATTTAAGTATTTGACCATTTATTCTGCCAAAGTGTTAGATACAGCCTGGTTTCAGATCTTCTTAGCGTATGCGCAACATGCCTCTGGTGGCATCTGACCAGGAATCACCACCGAATTTAGTCCGCTGGTTGGATCATTGACTATCTAATGTAACTGAACAAACTGTCTAGCTCCCTGTTATTCACTTATTCCAGTCACGCAAGAGGTGACTAGAATAAGTGTCTCTCAATCAGATCCTACTGTGACTGTTAAACTTACAGAGTTTGTCTGAATAGCTGCAGTACCTAATTTCTCAGTTTCTGTGGTCTGAAGATGTGATCTGTTTTCCCATTCTGTGCAATGCAAGACTTTAAGATTACTTAGCTCTCACCATTGCTATCCCACAAAATGGCCAGCAGGGGTGTTTGAAAGAAACCTGCCTGACACTAAGCAGAAACAAAGCATTTGTCTTCAGGGATGGCACCGTCCTTGGATTAGGAAAATTTAGGTTCCTCCAAATACATATTTCAGTTCAGCTCTTTATTAGCATGGTTTCAACTGATAAAAAGGTTAGATCCGTAATTCTTACTCATTCAAAACTCTCATTGGCTTCATTTGGCCTCTCTGTGGAATGCCACTACAATTGTGACTATAGAGGTGCTTTAGTGCTGGTTTAAAACAAAAGGAAGGGGACTAGCGACAAAATATTTTCCATGAGTTGCTCTCGAGTCTAAATCTCACTCCTTTCCTTTGCCTTGCAGAGACTGGGTTTGTTAAAATTTAGGGCAAGCTTCAAGCTAATATTTCTCTTAAGTTTCTGGCAAGGCGTTAGCACATTCAGAATTATAACACCCTTTAACCTATCAGAAGCACATGTTATTCCTAGCTTGGTGGTTTTGGCTGGGTTGCATGGGGAGAATTTTTTTTTATTGTAAAAATGAACAGAGCAATAAATGATAAGACCTTTAAAGAGCTCTAAATGAATAAATTGGAGTTTTGCCTGAGAATTTGCAGGATCAGGCCACTTAGGGACAGATGCAACTACCAAAATGATTAATTTTATGTGCAAGTATTATTATTAGCCATTGCTCATGCAATTATATGATTTTGTGCATAAATGTACAACTAAACTCTTTGAAAATATGCCCTGTGATATTCAATTGGTACAGATGATCGTGATGGTCCCTTGTGGCCTTAAAGTCTATGAGATGTTCTGACTGGTGTTTTACATTTGACTCTAAGTTTTCCATAGATTGCCAAAGTGGTGATTATGGGCCTGATCCAAAATCCACTGAAGACAAAGGGAGACTTTCCATTGAGTCCAAAGAGCTTTGGATATGGCCCAACAGAGGAATAGTTTTAATGTGAATATTTTGCTGTGTTATTTTTTTAAGTTTTACAGATAAAGATGTGTGATATATTGTGGGAATAAAAATGTTTTGATGTCCTACAGATAGTTCTGCCCCGTTGTTATGGCAATTTGAATAATTTATTTTTATCTAGGGATTTTCTGACTATCTGTTATAGTTATATCACGTTTTGAGAGGTGATATTAGGATTCTTGGATATTTCAGTTGCAAGTTTCAGCTAAATTGCAATTTCTAATTTACCACAGGCCACATCCTGACCCCAACTATGCTTCCATGCAGACAGTAAGGAAGTAACCTTCCTCCACTGTGTGGCCTAATGGGGAAGAGGGGGTTGGTGAACAGTGGGCTATCACTCAGCTGTTACTCTCTCTACCATATAGGTAAGTGGAGGCTGTGTGGAGCTTTGGCTCTGCATTCCCTGAATGGGCCAGCCAATCCAGGCAGGCTGGTGCAGAGGGGGAAGTAGGTTGTGCCAGAAAAAGAGGTGGTGCTGCTTTTTTCCCCAGGGGACAGGGTGGAAACAGGGAGCTAAATGTGAATGAGTCACCGTTCGGTCCTTGCTCTGCTCTTGGATCACCATAGGTAAGTTTCCCTGTGTTTCCGTCTGACACACTGCATCATCCAGAGCATGGAGATTCACCACATACAAGAGAAGGGAACATTTGAAGTAACTAATCGTAAGGCCTCCAACTTGTTATCTGGTATATCTAAGAAACCAAGGCTTAAATATATTAGCTTTTCAAAATATACCATCTTTCTTTCCTTATTGCTACAGCAGTATTCAGGTATGTTTTAGCTAGCTATTTCCATAGGTAACTACCGGGGCAGGTGAAAAGATAATCACTGCATATGTAGCTTCTGCTGATATTTTATTTGTGTACATCTATTTCTCAATAGAAATAGACAACTTCTCATTTGCAAGACTAGATTGTTGCTATAAGCATTCTTCCTGAACATGGGTAAGAAGGAAGTGTTTGTTTGGGGTGGTGGGGGGCACCTTATGTATAGTTTGATTTTGAGGAGTGTGAATAGAAATCAGTGCTCTGACAACATATTACGTTTTCTGAATAATGTCTAAAGAAGTTCCACGTTGAAATTAAAAAACATGGTATCCTATTAAAAAACATCTGGTATCAGTGAGAATTGTATCAGAATTATCCAGCATCAACTTTAATGTATAGCATGGGGCTAGTTTAGGTTATTTGCTTGGGTAGGTTTTGTTGATTTTCTGGAGGCGGGGGAAGGGAGGAGGTCGCAAATGGAGAATACAATTACATTTATCATTTTGCTCATTCACCCACCCCCCTCCCTTTGTTTTACTTAGCTATTCCTTTACCATCTCTCCCATCACTCCCCTCATGTAGCTGGCCTTCCCCCAGTGAAGATGAATGTCATCTAAAACTATGTAGGTACAACCAACATGTCAATGGGCAGAGTTGACATCAGTGGGAAAAGGCCATTATGTATCTGATTTAAAACACTGCCCACTTCTCTCTTCCTCTGTCCACACCTCATGGGACTGGTAATGTTTTCAAGAAGCTCCTGATTCATTTTCAAGTACCTTAGACCCATATAAATTAAGTGGTGTGAAAAATGAAGAAACACACATTGTATGCCGCATGCATAAGAGCATAATCCATCACCTTCAGTGCATGCTTTGTGGAGAGGGAATCATTTGACTTTACTGTAATGAGCTGAATTTGGGAATGTGCATCTGCTCCATTTCCAACTAGGAGCTTGTAGTGACAAATAGACATGTTCTCAGCATCACCCAATGTGTCTAACATAACACTGCTAGATCTCCCATAAGAGACCTCACACCCTCCTGAAACCAGTCACTGCCTCTCTCTTCCTACACTTCCTTACATTTTCCAGCAGAACTGTGTTTCCTTAGGCAGGAAGGATAAGGAGCCAAACTGTGTCATCAAGTTCATACTTACAAGTTCAATGGAGCGGTATGTGAGAATATGAGGGCAGAAATTAGCCCGTCATGTCTATTTTCTAAGGCTATGTCTACACTACAGCCTTTGTCAGCATAACTTGAATAAACCATCCCCCTGAGCAACTTAAGTTACACTGATATAAGTGCATCTTGTGACCAGCGCTATGTTTTCAGGAGAGCTTCTCCTGCTGACATAGCTTCTGCCCTTCGCAGATGTGGTTTTATTATGCCAACGGGAGAGAGACGTCGGCATACAGCATCTTCACCAGATGTGCTACAGTGGTGTAGCTGCATCTGTGCAGTGCGCCACTGCAGCGCTATATGTGTAGACATGCCCAAAGACTCCATTGACTTACATCATTACTATCATCTACAGATGTATCTACAAAACTGCAAATCCAGTTTCTTGGTGGGTAAACTCTAAGGCCTTTGATCATTTCTTGAGTGTTCTTGAAAGAGCATGTCCCTGTCTTTGTATCTACCCTCTCACCATTTGCCTTGCCTGGCTATTTATCAGTGTGATTCATTTACTCCAGACCGTGTGTATCACAATATAAAATATGCTGTTTCCCTCTGTTACGGCAGCCAGAGAGAGAGAGAGATCACAGAGCAGAGAAATAGACCATACAGAGGGGAAACGGACTATGCTGGATGTCTTCAAGTTCAGCAGATTCCTGTACAATTAGCTGACAATGGGATAAGAGAAAGAAATGGTTGAGGAAGCAGGAAGGAAGAGATAAAACCAGGAAGATAGGATACAATTAATACAGACTGGCTGTGCAGATAGCAGTGATAAGGAATTACTCCTCAGGAAAAAAAAGTGATGAACATTGATTGTGCAGATTGCCCTAACCATTGGGGTAAGATATCACAAACACAGGCACCATTTTTCCATTCAGAGCAATATTTCACTGATATTTCCCTCGCAGTCAATGTAATAGCTACTTAGATATATAGATGTAAGACAATATTTTCAAAACGAGGTGTTTTAACTTGGTCTGCAAATTCTTGAGTGACAACCTGTCTGCACTGTAGTCAATCACAGTTTTGCGATTGACCTCATTGGAGCCAGGATTTCACCCTATATTTAGACACATCCATAATATTGTCTCATTATTTCCTTGGGTTCCCCTATCAGTTTTTATCTACTGGTTGTCTCTTCTTTTATAATTAGATTGTATGGTCTTTTGGGCAGGAACCAGCTTTTAATTCTGTGTTTGTACAGCACCTAGCACCATGATCAAGGTTTCTAGGTGCTACCACAAAACAAATATTAAATAAATAATAAGTAGTTTTCAAAAGCACTGAGCATGCAATAGGTCCCATTGAAATCTCTGAGAGCTGCTGAGTGCTCACCACTTTTGAAAATATCCTAATTTAAATAGGTGCCAAAATATGAATTTAGAAGCCTAACTTAAGCCCCCAATTATCTTGGTCATAGTTTATAGATAGAAATATTTAATTACGATTTCTTAGAAAATTATCCCATGGGATAATTTGTAACCAGAGATTTAATAGCTATGTGGAAGTTTCTATAGCATGTCAGTGCATGGCACTCAGTCACCCATGTTCCTATTAATGTCATTATATAACTTTAATTTGATCTCTTTGCAAAATTGTTAGTCTTTGCTGGAATCTTGGAGGCTGTGTCATGAGGAGTACCATCCAATATTTTGGAGTGATTGTAACAATGTGCTGTTTTAAATGGATTAAGATACATGCTGTACCCTTGGAATTTAAATGAGCTTGATTTCTCACTCCTACTAAACAATTGCTGTGCGGGATCTTACATATACTTACTCTCTGAAGGATACAAGAGCAGAAACTTCTGAGGACAAATAGTGAGGAGACATATTTTGATTACCCAGATTCTGAATCTTCCTGTGTTCCTAAACATTATATAATCTATATACACTGTGTAGGAGACAAGTGTTGTCTAACATTAAAAGCTGCTCTTGAATAAAAATATTACACTGGCTGTGCTTTTCCTTGAAAACTTGATAGGAGAACTGATGCATTCTCATGCATTTTACAACACATCCTAGAAGATGCAAAGAACTTTCTGAATTGATGACAAGAGAAACAGCTAGACTTGCTGATGCAATCAGGAAATAGATAGTTGAATGATTTCATTTCAGCATACAAATAATTGTATCTGTAATTACAGTCACAAACTGCAGGGACAGAAAGGGAATCTGGTGTTTAAAACTCAAACCTTGTGTGTTTCTTTATTATATTATCATTGGTTTAAAAGGGTTGGTTTTTTTTTTATCACGTAGCTCACTCCATTGTCATCAGCAATGAATCTGAAATGGACCCTTTCCTAGTCAAGACAGGTGTCAAGCAAGACTGTGTCATCGCTCCAACGCTTCTCTCCATGTTCCTTGCTGTCATCCTCCTTCTTATTGCTGACAAGCTTCCCTCCAGACTTGATGTCCAATACAGAATGGATGGCCAGCTCTTCAAAATCAGTTGCCTCTGGTCCAAGACAAAGACTATCACTAAATAAGTCACTGAGCTCCAATATGTAGATAACTGTGCCCTGTGCACCCACTCAGAAGAAAATCTTCAAAAAATAATCAACACTTTCTCTGAGGCCTACAACCGACTCAGCCTCAACACTTAGCACCAAGAAAACTAAAGTACTCTACCAACGCAGGCTCCAAATCATCAAGATTCTGCTCCAATAATTCAGATCAATAGAGTCCCTGGAGAACATTGAGCACTTCTTTTGCCTCAGCAGCTATCTGTCTCAGAAAGCTGACATTGACAAGGAAATTCAACACTACCGTCAATGTATAGCTTTCAGATGCTTGAGAAAACATGTCTTTGAAGATCAAGAGTCAAACCAAGCTTCTTGTGTACCAAGCTGTTGTTATTCCTGCTCTCTTGTATAGTGCCAACACCTGGGTCACGTACAGTAGACATTTCACGTTTCTAGAAAGATACCATCAACATTGTCTCTGAAAGATCTTCTGAATCAAGTGGGATGACCGATGCACCATCAGTATTCTGTCCCAAACCAAAACCTCCAGCTATGGTCATCTGCCACAACTCCTTTGGGCTGGTCATGTTCTTTGAATGCCAGAAAGTCGATTCCCAAAGCAGGTCATGTTCTCACTACTGAGCCATAGCCAATGGTCAAGAGGCGGGCAAAAAAAAAAAAAATGTTTCAAAGACACCCTCAAAGCCAACATGAAAAAGTGCAATATTAACATAAACTTATAGGAAACCCAATCCCTATATCGACCAAAATGTAAAAGGACTTTGTGGCAGGGATGCCAGTATTTTGAGATCCAATGGAGACAATAGGACACAGAGAAACAGGAAAACAGGAAAGTTGCAGCATGACTTAACAATCCAGATCCACCCTTCCATTGGGAAATGTTTGCCCCAATTGTGACAAGGTTTGGGGATCCCAGATAGGTCTCATTAGTCACCTGCAGATCCACCAGCCATAACCAGCTTTCATTTTATTGGAAGACAATCATCCTCAAACTCCGATAGATCACCGACTATGAGCTCACTCCATGTGCAGTTAAACTTTAAAGAGATGGAGAAATGTGAAAGATTTCAGGGAAAGTAATTACTAACATAAACCAATTAACATGTACACCACACAATGGTAACATAATACATATAAACATATAGAACATATAGCCACTCTAGGTTACCTACATTTATTACTGTCCTGCCAGAGGATTGTGTCATTTTTGCAAGAACTCAAGTTGCAGGGTAGTTACACTTTTGGTATAATATGCTTCTGACTTTGAATGTTCCACTTTAGGGGTCAAAATTCACGTTTTATTCACCCCAAAAGAGGCAAGTATTAATGCTGCCAACAAATAAATATATGCCCATAATCTGTCTTGTTGCCATCCCATTGATAGCATTCCCATGCAAATTATTCCTCTCAAGGACAGGAATAATCTTTCCTGGGTATTATCTTAGGCCTGTTGCTAGGTCATATGTACTGAATCACTTACACCTTTCAAGTGAATCAATAGGAGTCCATTAATTTCCACCCCTTGTGAACCAAAACAAATGAGCCACTTTCACAGACCTCCCAAGAACTGAATCTTGCAGCATGTGCTCAGCTTTTTTAATTAGCCAATCAAACATAATAAATATTGGAAAAGGAATGATTATATTTCCTTATCCAGAGATAAGGTATTTTTTAATTTATTGAGCACTTAATTGATCTATTATTGTTGTGAGAAATTAGTTCAAACTGGAGGAACAATACATGCAGTACATCCAAATTCTGCTTTGGTCCCCACACAATTCAATGGAGTAATGTCAAAGGAAAATGTTTATTTATGTCCAAAAATGCAGCCCATTATGTACAAAACCAGCACTAAAAACTTGAACATGAAAAAACATTTGGGAAATCAATTTTACCACAAATTGCCTGGATATTAGAAAGCCCTGGTCATATGACCAGAGGATAAAAGAGAAAAGTTCTCACTGACTTTGGCAAAAATGTCCATACCGCAACTTAAACAAGGAGCGGGGGCATTGCCTGGAACGCCGGGAGAAGGGGTATACCTCATTAAGATGTAGAGACACATGGACGCTCATCAGTTTGGGGACGCTGACTCATCCTCCCTGGTTATCTGACCAGAAGGGAGGGGAGAGTATATAGGGGTAAGCCAGGGGGGGGAAGCCCTGTCTCACTTGGACCAAGTGGAGCAGCAGCCACCCTCCTACCCTTGGACGTGATGAAACACCATCTTTGGTCAGGCTCCACTGTGAGCATTGCACTAGCCACTCCTTTCTCAGGGGGCTGGGAAAGAATTTTCCCCTCACTGCAAGATTGGCCAAGGCAAAATGGATTCTTTTTTCACCTTCCTCACATCAGGTTCCGGAGGGCATAATTGAGGCAAGCGTGAAACAGGAGTTAGGCTATGATGTCGCAATTCATTATATAAGCATGGGGTGGATGTCGAGTGCAGGTACTCCATAGGAAAGGGATACAGTGACCAGATAAATAGATGGGCAACAGATTTAAAGGAGGTGTTTGTTAAAGGAGCGGAAACAGAGGGGCTCCCATGACTGACAAGGTAGGGAGCCAGCTCCCCACCTCCTTTATAGTCCACCTTAACCCTCTTTTGGGGTGGGGGGGATGGTAAGGTCCCAGCAGTGAGTTGGCTGGGGACTAGGATGGAAAAGAGGTGGGCTGTTGGAAACCCCCAGGGTAGACATTGAATGATCGTGGTATTATCTGCACTACACTTTTATCTGTCAGGTACTCCCAGACAGTTAATAATAAAGTTGCGGCCAAATTAATCTATATCCAGTGTCTCCTGTCCTTCTTTTGGTATAGCCAGACAAAAACACCCCACAAAGTGTGATTGCAATTATTAAAAGTTAAAGTTCGTATTCACTCTCCACAGTAGTTAGAAAAAGAAAATCAATATTTTTTGTCAATAATTCTGAAACTTATTCAGCAGAATCCAAAGCTCAAATGAATGTTTTCACAGATTTTCTAAAAGCTCTACCGCTGCCAACTCTGAACAGCAGTATTAAAACCAATTTTGACAAGACAAAGACATTACAGAACAGCAAATTCTGGTAAGTGACAAAGCTCCTTTGGAAGATAGATGTGACACTAAAATGTAATGCTTCTTTGCAGCTAGCTGGTTGCTTTATACTGAGCTATTTGCAAAAAAAACTTTTTTCTGCAAATACTAAGGGTTCTGAGTAATATTTTAAATCTCAACATTAACCTGCAGTACTTTAAGCTTTTCAGTACCCTGAGGTAAAATTTTCAAAAGTGTCTATGTTATTCAGCCTAAGTCCCATTTTCAAAAGTGACTTTAGCACTTAGGTGTCTAAATCTTATTGAAAATCAATTAAATTTAGAGTCCTAAGAGACAGATTTTTTTTAAAGATATTTAGGCACCTAGTGGGATTTTCAAAAGCATGTAGGCCCCTGACTCCTAATACGAGCAGCAATAAGCTAACTCCTCATGAGAGGTAGGTGCCTTGTTGTTTTTGAAAATACCACTAGGCATCTGTCTGCATCTTTAAGTATCCAAGTACCTTTAAAAATCTGGCCCTAAGTATCTAAGTCACTTTTGAAAGTGAGACTTAGGAGTCTAAGTCATTTAGGCTCTTTTAAATATTTTACCCCAGTAGAGAATTCCTGTAGATTGTAATCAGACTTTGGCTTTAATTTACCACAATGCACAATAAATGCATCAGAGTGAAAGCTAACAGACTGAGGACAAGTAAATGGCAAAACCTAATCCCAAAGCACGGCTGATAAAACTGATGATGTATAATTAATAGTGCTGATGGGAGACATAGGACTGAAGAAATACATCCTGATCTTACTCCAGCTGTCCTCTTGCTTTGTTACCTACTACATAGCCTACTGCTGCTCAATAATGGGATCAAAAGGGAATCAGTGGGTAGAGCAGTGAACTGCGACTCAGGAGACCAGGATTCTGGGTGACCTTGGACAAGTCACTTCACCTCTCTGTGCCTCAGTTTCCCCATCAGTAAAATGGGGATAATCATACTGACCTCCTTTGTAAAATGCTTTGAGATCTACAGAAGAAAATAATTATTTAAGAACTAGGTATTATTAATGTGAATGGCAAAACTCCCATTGGCTTATTGGAACAGAATCAGGCCTCTTTGTCTCTCTCTTCCTTGTCAGCTTCTACTACCTGTCAGATTGTACACAGGTTGCAGTGTAGTGACCATTAGCAGTATTGTGTGCATAGTTTGATTCCATGATACTTGTAGCACAGACAGTTGGGTTTTTTTCACAGCACAGGCACAGGTTTTTTTCCCCTGATGTAGTTCACTGAAGTCTTTTCCTTTCAATATTTTCATCATAAGAGGAGTCTAGAGAGCCAAACTTGTCCAGAGTTATTCAAAAAGCTTTTTAACAGACTGTCTGGTAACTGGGACTGTGGATTCTCATTCTACTCAGGACCATTTCCTCACCCTTGCTCTATCATTCAACTCAATCATCTACACAGACTTACAATGGGAGAGTTGTATACATGATATGTAGGCTTGAGATGCAATCATCCAAATTCATGACTGCAGCTGATACCCACTGATCTTTGTTCTTCATCAAGGTTATTCCACAACTTTCTGAAGCTTTATATTAAAGATCGATACATGATCTCAAGACAAGTACAGAAGATAGTGTTCATGTTATCACAGAGATTTTGACCAGTCCATTTCACATCAGTCACAGTATGCTGGGCAGTCTTGGAGACTAATATTTCATCCCTACCATGCTTCAAACACACTTTCAGGAACCATATCCCTGCTTATTATTGAAAGTTTTGAAAAAGACTGCCCTACAGTGTCAAAATAAAGAAGCAGGTACAGCACCAATTTGGGCTGCAGTTCACCCATAGGTTTCTGAAATCAGATTCATTATGCTATGTAGTGCTGTATGCCTGCTGCAAGTTGTACAGAAAAGAGCGGGCTTCAGTATATGATATATTGATATGTTAATCTTGTGCCTTAGCACCTGTCTGTTAACCAGAATCTGAAAACATGTTGGGACAGGATATGAAATCTGTAGGCCCTTTCCTCTCACCCTGTCAAAGCCAGAAGAATCTTAACAGAGTTCCGAGACAAAAACAATGGGTCAATTGTCGGTGTAAATCGATACAGCTGCAGTTTTTCCTGTGGAGTTTTGCCCATTTACACCAGAAAAGAATTTGATCTCACTTTTGCAAGTAGGAAATTCCAACCTATTGTTTACTCTGTTTGAGAAACTTTTTGAGTTACAAAGGACTCTATGTGGATTAGATCCAACACCCATTGAAGTCAACTGGACCCTTACCAGGCCCTATGACACCCCTGGCAAATGCAGTGTTCACGTCAATGCACTGGGATTTTATCAGCCAGATGAAATGGACATTTGATGAGAATGTAAGATCAGCACTAGTGCTGTCACCTATCAGGTATCTCCTCATCATGAGAGAAGGGGAAAAAAGACAAGCTATGTAAAAAGAAAGCATCATGAATTCTATACACTTATGGATAGTCATCCTTGTGAATGATCTATTGCCAGCCAATGATGCTGATGAAACCAATGTTACACATGCTTCAGGAATATCCCACAAAAGAGGCCAATGAAATAGTAACAGCCACATTGATATTAACTGCTAAAACATAGGTGTTCCAATTCGCATATTTTATTAAATATCTCTATAAGAAGATTCCAGTAGTGTCACTCGAAAGCCTAAAATGTCTGTTAAGTCAGTGTGCAGTGATGGAAGCAGCTTCAAGCATGGCTGAGAGCTCTTTTTGTTCAGAATATCACCAAGTTGAATCATCACTGGGTTTCGTGATCTTTCACCACCCAATTGTTAAGTTCTCAGTCATTGTGACTTTACAAATTGGTATATACCATATGGTATATCACTACAGTAAGTGTCATGCCAAGAATCTGAACCAATTACCATCCTTGCTAATTTGCATGCAAACATTTCATTGGTTTTATGAGGGACATGGCACAGATGGTGGATTACTTGGCCCAACTGTCACCTACCAGAAATCCACACAACTCTCCCAGCAGAACAGAACCCCCCCACAAATAAACACAACCACCCACACAAGAACACAACAAGCACACACAATAACCTCAAACATCATTCTGATACCTACAATGTCTGTGGAGTCAGACTAAACCAATAGAAGCAGCTACAAGCAAGATTGAGATCTCTTTTTGTTTAGAATATCACCAGGTGCAATCATCACTAATCACAGTTGTTTTCATCCATTTCTTAAATTCTCAGCCATTTTTGCCTTTTTTTATACACATGACTTTAAGAATCACACCCATGTGACAGCAAAGGGCTTCAGCTAGAGGTTTATATTTAAACAAAAGAGATGAGATAGTAAAATAGCAGAATGGAGTGGCACAAATAGAACATTATGCAATATACATTATCTAAAGCGACATACTAGCATAGATGAAGATGAGAGTTTTAGGAAATCTGGATGAAATCCCGGCCTCATTGAAGTCAATGGGGGTTTGACCAATGACTTTAATGGGACCAGGATTTCACCCATTATTTTCAACTAGAAACGTTCAGTAGGCAACAGGGGTCACAGATGTTGGTAGAAGCGGGTTGGCTTTCCAGGGATACATTTCAGAGTAAGTAATGAATGGATTTCAGTGCAACAAATAAATAAACATGATTCCATAAACTTGAGCAAAAGGTTGGCTTGGGCTTTTACGCACATAAATCCCGGGTGTGACTCTATATTAAATCAAAGACCATCTGCCTTCACAATGGAGTATTTCTAAGATAGAAGGTCTGCAGACACCATGTCCGCATATGATCCATTACAAGTGACAAGTCAACTGTGGCCAGTGGTAAATGTTGAATTCTATGTGATTTAGCTATTGTCCCATGTACACCTGCAAGTAGAGTGTTGTGTGATATTCACATCACACCTCAAACTGAGCCTTGAATTGAGCCTTGAGTTCAAGGTTTGATGTGCCGATGAACCTCAGACTATATTCACAAAAGTTCTGTCACCATCTCTTCAGCTTGTTTATATAGATGGGAGCCACAGCTGGCCTCCTTCACTCCTTCTCAATCTCCCCACAAGAATGGAACTTCCTTCCCACCTTAGAGGAGGGGTCAGGTTCTGGTGCCAAGGTATCTTCAAGACTGCAAAATACAGGGGGAATGATAAAGAGAGACTCCTGTATGTTGAATGGGAGGTTGAAAGGAGAGAGTGTGAGGAGAAGAAGTGAGGGAGCAGCTGTGGAATTTTCCCCTGGGAAGTTAAGATCTTGGTGAACCGAATCTTGCAGAACTCTCATAGTCTCACCTAAAAAGCCCATTGGGAAGCCAAAGCCCTACACTGGAAAGGCGCCCAGTGACTTCTGTGAGCTTTGGATCAGGACCTCAATAGGGCAGGTATTATTATCCTTCTTTTATACTTGGAGAAACTGAGAAACAGAGAGGCTGAGTGAGTTGCCCATGGTCTCACAGATTCACATACACCCAAAATGAATGTCCTTGAAATTTTTCACTATCATATTGTGAACTCATAATTAATCTACAATCCCTCAAAAGTCTGTTTCTAACTCACTGCTTTCCAAATAGCCATTCCTCATTTTGTCTTTATGTGGGTTATTTTTCCCTCCCAGATTTATTACTGTGCATTTGTTTATATTAAATTTCATCTTGTTACATACCTGCATGCTGCCTGCTCCCTTAATCTCCCCTGGTTGCTCTGAGGAGTCTCAATCTATCCATGGGCATGTTTACTTTTGATTATAGCTCTAATTGTTCATGTTACTAGTAATGCTGAAAAAATAACAAGTCACTGATGTGCTTTATTTCCCACTAATATGATATATACTTTTACACACATACATAAAACTGATGTATATACTGTGTAACACACACTATAAAACGATATTAGGAATATCTTCCTATCTACAGCCTGCAGTGCAGCCAAATGTGAAATGCTATTCTATATTATATCTGAAAATGGGTTTGAGATGATTTATACCTTCCTGAAATACTGAATGACCTTGCTGATAGCAACCATTAGTTTTATACTGTTAAACTGTGGAAGACCATAAATTAAACTCTGCTTCCACATGATGTGCTACAAGGTTTGCCCTAAATATATGCTTTAAAAAAAACGAGAGACAATTTTTCAGTTCATAAACAGAGCAGATGCTTTGTGATTTAAAACACGTAATGCGTAAAAGGCTGTTGTGGCAAAAAGCAGATGTTGAATATTTAAGAAAATTCTTTGCAATTTATAATCCAATGAGGTATTAATTTACATAAGCATATTGTGGATCCAATCTTGTAAGCCCGAGGGGATGAATCAAAGTGACTTTTCTATGAGTTTATCTTGGCAGCACAAATGTATCTGAATAAGTTTTTCTTAAAATTCTAATAACAAATGGTAAAAAAAATAGAGGAAAAGCTGTGGGAAGATTATGAAAGTATAACAGTACAGATATTTACTTATCAGGTGCAGGATTCAGTGTCTTTCAAAAGGAAGAATGCACATGCACCTTTGCTTTTATAACATATGTATCTTCATGGTAGCAAAGATGAGTCCCCAGTGTTCCCATTTCTGATAATGAGTCACTAAAAAAAAGGACCATGGCCCAGTTCCGGCACCTCAGAGGGAAAATAAACTTATTATCATTACTAAGCATCAACTTTCTTCTACTCACATATATCTCTAGAAATCCACATTTCAAAACAGAATTGCCACATGTCACCTCTCCATTACCAAAACCTTCACCCTTCATTTGCTTTTGCCTGGACACTGCAACTCCCTTATTACAGAATCAGGACTGGAAGGGACTAATTATTATCTAGACCATCCCTGATGGAATGTCTTGCCTCAGTTCTCCAGATTACATCATATTCAGGATGCCATTTTACCCATACAAGAATAACAACCCCACAACCCGTGAGCACATCACTCTTTTCCTCAAATGATGCTCTTGGCTTTCCATTCAGCAGGACCGGCTCCAGGCACCAGCTTCTCAAGCAGGTGCTTGGGGCGGCCACTCGGGAGAGGGGTGGCAGGTCCAGGTATTCGGCGGCAATTCGGCGGACGGTCCCTCACTCCGTCTTGGAGTGAAGGACCTCCCGCCGAATTGCCGCTGCAGATCATGATCGCAGCCGTGGCTTTTTTTTTTTTTTTTTTGGTTTTGGCTGCTTCCGGCGGTCAAAACCCTGGAGCCGGCCCTGCCATTCAGTTCAAATTGCCCCTCTTGTTTTCAAAATCTTTCATAGTCTTGCATAGTCTTCATGGACACGGATGGTCCAGAGGTTGGGGTGTTAGCCTGGTGTTTGATTTCAGTGTGAAGAGGTATTTAGGAGCTTTGAAAATCCTACTAAGTGGCCATCTGTATGTTTAGGTGTCTAAATCCCTTTAAAAATCCAACCCTCCATCCAGTGGCGGATTAATGATTTTGCCGTCCCTAGGCCCTGAAATAATTGCCACCCCCGGCGGCTGGCCCCATATGAACTTGTTTTAGTTTTTTTAGTTCTAGTCTGTATAGCGTGATTTTGGTTACCGTGCAGGACCGCACACATGGATTCAAAACGCCGCGTTCAAGCGGGCGTCCAGTGTATATCAAATTTTTATTTTTTTTATTTTATGTAGATACAATGAAAGAAATAAAAGTATTTGAGTAGTAAGTAATTACATTTGTTTACGCCTACACCTTTGAGCGGCAAACTTATTAATTAATTCTGTATAATCCAGAGAAGTTGTTAGATCCTTTTCAATTGTCAGGAGAGAAAGGGAGTTTAATTTTTCTTCACTGATATTGGCCCTCAAGTAGTTTTTCACCCTTTTTAAAGCTGAAAATGATCCTTCTGCTGAACAGTTTGTAGCAGGTGTGCAAACATTCGGAAGGCAATATCAAGATTTCGATATACTGAATGAATGTTTCGATTTCGAAGAAGGCTGCAATATCTTATAATTGACTTCTTTTCATTTTCAGGAATTTCGACACCTTTCAAATACCATCGAAAATGTAGACACTCATTCACAAATGATTCTTCTAAATCTCCTTGGTAGCATAGCTGTAATTTTTTAGCATAAACTGTTATATCAGCTGTTGAAGTATTGGTAATGTTAGAGAGAAACTGAAATCTGCTATAAATTTCTTGATACGCATTACTTCTGCGTTTCAATTCAGAACATACAAGGTCTAGTATTGTTAAAAAGGTATCTACTTTAAATTTATCTCTACCACACATTTCCACTTCAACTTCGCGTGTCTCCTCAACTTGCAGTTTACGCTTTCTTTTTTATTTTGTGTCAAATTCATAGTCTTCAATTTCAGATTTTTCTTTGGCTTTCTCTTCGTACATATCAAACAAGTCCCGTATAGAGTTAATGTATCCTATTAGTGAGTTGTAGAGTTCTAAAACTGTCTGTATATCAATATAAACATTTTGCAGTTTTTGGATAGTTATATGAAATCTTTCCAAGAGTGAGCTCCAAAATACAGCCATAAAACCTGCCTCAAGTCGATCGAGTTTTCGCTGCAGGCCTGCAGCTTCATTACGTGTAACAGGTTTCTCAGTAGCATCTTCCTTCATTGTTTTTAAGGCTTTAATTATAGCATTCCAGTTTTCACTCAAATTATGACAAGCTTCCACTCGAGATGACCAGCGAGTCTCAGAAAGTCTTTTTATTACTTTATTGCCTGGCTTCAAATTAGATAGTAAAATATCCCACCAGTGAGTAGAGGCAGAAAAACATGAATAAAGATGTTGGACAGTTGAGAAAAATGAACATGCTTCTTGACAACTTTCTGCTGCACATACTCCAACCAGATTTAAAGAATGCGCAGAACAAGGCACATACACAGCATAAGGATTTATATTCTTAATTCTTTCTTGCAACCCGCTATATACACCAGACATGTTAGTGGCATTGTTGTACAACTGGCCACGGCAGTTTGCGATATCTAATCCATAACAATTCAAAGTTGAAAGTACAGCATCAGCTAACTGTTCTGATTTGTGGCCAGTATTTGGTAAAAAACAAAGAAACCTCTCTACTGGTATGCCATCATCATTTACATATCTCAGTATAAAAGCCAATTGATCAACATGCTATTTTAAATTTGCCGCCCCTGAAAATTTGCCGCCCTAGGCCTAGGCCTTGTTGGCCTAGGCGATGATACGCTGCTGCCTCCGTCTCTGTCCTTCATCTGTGAAATGGGGATAACAGTACCTTATCTTCCTTACCTTATGAGAATAAATATATTAAAGAGTCTGAGGTGCTCAGATATTATGATAATAGGGCCATTGAAGGTGGATCTTCTTTCTCTTTATAACTTGGTTTGATTCCCTCTGCTTGGCAGTTGTTGACCTCTTCTCTGTCTCGTCACACAATCTGGCCACTATTGGTGTGAGAATCTTCTCTACAGTTCCTGACATTTAGAACAGCTTTTTGTATTTCTTCACCTTGCCAATTCTCCCATCTGTTTCCAAATTTCATCAGTAAAGGTGTCTTTCCTCCCTTTCCTAAACCTGTTAATTTATCCTTCTATGTACTTTTTTATTTATTTTAACCATCATTTAAGCATGTGATTTAGATACACTGTTATGAAATATGGATACAAAAGGAAAATATACTATAAAATGGAAAACATAAGCAGGACACCTTGCAATATTGATCCTCTCTTTTTGTAGATAGCTGCATTAGAAAGTGTTAAAAACTAGTGGAATCAGCATGCTCAAGGACATGACGGCTATCCACATCAATACACATGCTGATTATCTTGACAGGGCTGACTGTAAATCAGCTGACATATGTACAACCAGCAAGTGAGAAAATTAATGAACAATGGTAACTGTTGCCTATGAACTGATCAGTGCCTTTTCAGCACAAGTTTACAGTCAGCCTTTGGGCCCTGCTCTTCAGCATATGCTGAAGTACATCCTGTTCAGGAAAGCACTTAAACATGTGCTTTCCTGAAGAAGGAGTTTTCCTGAATCGGGGCCTTAATCATGTTGAGTAGCACCTTACACCACAGGTAGCCCTACTTATATTAGTGTGGCAGAATCTGACTCCTAAGGATAAAAAAAAAGCTTTTGAACTGAGCACAGCCACTAAATTGGTGATCAGAATATTCCATAAAAATCCCTCCTCAGACTCCTAGGAGTCAGTTTTCCTTCCCAGAATATAGAGTCCAAACCAGCTAATTAGTGAAAAGAAAGCTGTATAATATACTATTTCCAAAGCATATCTGAAAAGTCTCATGTACAGAAAGCATTGCACAATGAGCTATCTTCCATCTAGTGTTGCAATCTGGTAACCACCCAAAAATTCAATGAAAATGGGACCTACATCCTGTCAGTTCTATTCTAAACAGTTTTCAGAATGATCTCTTCACTGCTATTGCTGTTGTTTTTACTGTTCTGTTAGCTGCTTTCAGCTCCATTCCTTAAATGGATAATATTTGTTTACAGAGAAGTAAAACAATGACCTTTATCAGATTTCAGAACAGTTTTTATTTATTTTTTAAGTAAAACTGGTTTGCTTGGATTTGACCTTAACTAACTTTTTTTCTTTTTTAATAGGAAGTCATTATGTTCATACAACTGGCAGAATGGACAAAAATCCCACAGCTGGAATCTATGTTTGACATAATTATGAATTACAGATGTTGTCTTTTTGACTAATGGTATTCTTCACCAGTGTGGGAAGCCTCCAGAGTGGACTAAAAAGCTGTGTGTGTTTCTTTGGGGATATGTGGGGATTTTCATTTTTTGGTAGCATAAGTGAATTTTTAACCATGTATGTTTAACCATATCTATTGAAGAGAGGCAATGTGGCATGGGCAGAGGTTAGGATGGAAGACGAGATCCTCATCTGGTGTTAATCAGCATAGCTGCATTGAAGTCAATGCAGTTATGTTGATTTACACTGGCTGAGGATCTTGCCTGTAATGTTAGCTGAATCTTCTCTTGCTCAATAAAGGCTCAACTGTGGTAAGAAGCTGAACACTTCTGCAAGGTGCTGAGCACTGTCAACTCACACTGATTGCAATGCATGTTTGAGGGTCCTTTGCCCCTTGAAGGATTAAGCCAGAAGGTCTCTATCCAACTATTAGTGAAGTCAGTGGGAATTTTTTCATCCATTTCAGTGGGAGCTGGATCAGGCCCCAGAGTAGATTATGCAGATTTCTTCAAGGACCAAAGAATTTGTACTCCAAAATGAAATGCTGTGTTGGGGCAAATGTTTTGATACACCTTTACTTACTCGAGGGGACGTGGATATTTTCATTTAAGGTATCAAACCTACAAATACATTTCCTTTTCTCTTAAATATCTTAGTATTGATTTCCACACATTAAAAGTTCTAGAAAAGTGTAATTTCAAAGATGAGGCATCTGCCCAAATAATGTTCGTACACTAGTGGTCTGAATAATTATATTTCAGTGCCATATCAACAACAAAAAACACAGTCCAGGCCATCCATACTTTGGCATGTGGACAGAGAAGCAGACTGAAGATATAAATAAATTAGTATTATCAAGTAAACTGACCCTTAATCCAGACCATATTATGGACCATTGAAAACACTGTGTCAATTTTGCCTCTGAGTCAATACCCCAGCATACTATTAGGAGTTACTATGCTACAGTAGGTGCTATCTTTAAGCTGAAATGTAAAGCCAAGGTCTTGGCCAACTGTGGCCAGTAAAGATCACAGGGCACTTTTAAAAGAATAAAGGTGTTGTTAACTCCAGTACCTCGTCCATATTACAATTTGGGTAATTAAATTACATCTTGTCCTAGCTAAAATCCAGCTTTACCGTTTTAGTTGGATATGCTGAAATATTCTTCTTTGTTTCCTGTGCAGATTCCATTATTCACCTCAGAGGTGACTGCATTTCATTAGTGGGTAAAATGATCTTTATATATTCATTATCTACTTCACAGATGTCTTATTAGGATAAATTAATTAATATCTATAAAGTGCTCTGACATACTCACATGAAAAGATGCTGTGTGCAAATGATAATGTTAGTACTAGAGCAGGAAAAACTATAGGTAGGAAAGCTTCTATTTAATGGATTTAGCCATTTTATTCTGTGCACCAGACAACCATGAACAGACTTTGACTATTGTAAATATATTCATTATTCAGAGTTGTGTAACGTACATTTATGTAAACATATTTCAACATATGGGTTGTATGTGAGTTATTCACTTCTACCATGTCTTTACTCTTTGGTATTTTTTGTGCATCTACTCCAAGTTACCTGGTATTGTTTCTACTAGCTAATAGTTCACAAGTATTTTTTTCCAGAATTTGTGCATCTATAAATATTAGGGTTATTTAGGAATGATAAACACACATGAATTCTATGCACAAAATATGAGATATTTCCAAAATTGCCTTACGAGTTTCAGGCTACCCAGTCACTAGTAAATCATACTTTTTCTGGAAGATGATACTTCTGGGAATGTCAACACTGATCCAAAAAAAATGTATTCATTGGCACTTGTGTAGAAATCCTTATTTTGAAAATTGACATTCCTCAGAGTGATGTCAGTTCATGATGTAACAGCCCAGGAGTATTTTTGGGAAGCCCAAGGGCGGAAGATCTTTCAATACATATTCATTTCTAGTAATAATTTTTTCCATTATTAGCATCTGTACCCTATGGATCTACTGCTTTATTTATACAATACATATTCATAGAATTCCTGAATTCTAATCCCAGTACTGCTCAGTGTGTGGCCTTGAACAAGTCACTTAACTTCTCTGCTCACTTTTCTCATGCAACTCCCTCCCTGCACAGTTGACTTTGTTGGGGGTTTTACAAAAGTAAGGCAAACATAATTTAGCTCTCAAACAATAATGTACCTCACATGGGTGTTGTCAAGTTGAATTAACTAATGTTTGTTCAGTCCTTAAAACTTTAAGATACTATGGGTGTAAATCAAGTGGAGCAGAGTTAGGTCAATGCTGAATCCTTTAGAAAACCCCATCCTTTATGTGCTACCTATTATTATAGTATTGGCTTAGATTGTCCGTGCAGATGTATGCAGGATAAACCCATAAGGGAAATCAGAAATTCTGGAAACTCCATGAAATTTTCCTCAAAGCTTTTCCTTCGAATCACATACGCGGTGAGATGGGATTTGCCCATTTGTGGCAAGAACATCTTAGCCCCCATAAAACCTGCCAGTTCCTGAGGCCAGCATGGATTTTGGGAGAGCCTCATGCTTGAAGACCCTGTGCCTATGCAATCTTCCTGAAGCCACCCTCCATTCAACTCCTCACTGTGGAGATGTACTGCCAGAGGCTTCCTTACTTTCTTCTGGCCTGGAACCTCAGAGTGAATTAACCCTCAGAATGAATTAAACAGTACAAAGGGAAAGTGTGCTTGGGTTATGATATACTCGCTATTGGAGTGTACATCTAGTATTGTCTATTGCTTTACAGACCTGAATGTGTCAGATTCAGTACTCTTCTGGAATGGGTATGGTGGGTGTAAACTTAGGTTATAATGGACATTGCATGGTCTACTAATCTTTTCCCAGAATATATGAAATGAATGGCTAGAAGGGAGAAATGAGATGTCGATGTCTGTTTCTTATTTTCTACCAATGTGCAGAAATTATGTTCACTTTCACTGTAGTCAAACAAATAAGCTAAAAGACAAAAAGTTGACATTTTTCATTGGAACACTAACAGAAACAATTTCCTGTGCTCTTATTATCCAGAGACCTTAGCAAAAGGGCCAACAGATTTATGGTTCAGTGAAAACTACCCCTTCACTTTCAAAAACAGCCTCTTGTGCCTCCACTGTAGTGCTTCCATTGTTAAGAATCACAAACGCCTCATTCCTTCAGCCCACGCAGCACGCCTCAGTCTTGGTTTGCTTGTTCTTTTCAGAACTGGATTATGAGGAACTACGGATAATAAGGTTTTTGCCCTTTAAAGAAAAAACGGGGGTGGGGGGCATTTTTAAATCTCTTTTTTTTGTTTGGTTTGGTTTGTGGCTGGGATAAAATACTAGGCAGCAGAGAACTCTACAAGGTTTTAAGGTTATTAACCCCCTTGCTTCAAAGTGAAGGTACTTCCCCGATTCCTTGGTCTTAATCTGATTTCTTTTAACATACTAAAGAGCGGAACATTTTTTCACAGGCTTTTAAAGAGGAGGTGAGTGGAGAATAGTGAGGCGGGCAGTGACCCTGATCTACAAAGAGACTAAGGTGTTGCAATGCTGAGCGTCACAGTGCCTAACGAAAACCACGGGAATCCACTGTGATACATAAAGCCTGAGTTAGGTGCCTTTTCTCCCTATACAATGAATGGGGAGAGAGAGGCACCTGAGACTGCGATTCACAAAGGCCAGCATGCTAGGTGGGAAGTTGTCTAAGCTACCCAATGGGAAATGGTGACAACAGGGGCTCGTGCTAAGCCCTGCCCCTCTCCTGGAGATATGTAGCTAAGTCCAGGGAGCAGGGAGGCACCTATCTCTGCTCAAGGATCCATGAATGAAAACCTCCTGCCTGGAGTCAGGTGGCTAGGTGCCTAAGCTATTTCCTGCTGGAATGAATTAGGCGCCTTCCTCACTCCCTACAAAATGGCTTATTACTTTTAGCCCAGTAGTTAGAGCACTCACCTGGGATGTGGGAGACCCAGGTTCAATTTCCCTGTGTGAGAGGAAAAAAGGGTTTGATCAGGGCCCTAACCACTGGGATACTTGATTAGACCAGGGGGACTGGACCCTAGGTCTGCACTACAGAGTCATTCCTTCTCTCTCTCTGGCCCCATGATTGTTCTACTTTGGATAAATGCTTAAATAGATCATGGAGCCAAAAAGAGAAAGATAGGGACTCTGTAGTCCAGTACTTAGGGCCCTTTCCCCTGTTCTTGTTTTTCTTAGGATTTTTGCTCTTTGTTCTTCATTTTCACATTTCATTTCTCTCCTAGCTGGAACAGAAATATGAACATGTTCATGTCTACATCAAACTTTCAAAACCACAATATTTATATGCTATCAAAAGTAGATTAAAGAGTGTCCTTATCCCTTATATACAGCAGTTTCTATGTATATGGAGTGCATAGTTTCCAACGGATTCAGAGAAAGGGATGGGCAGTTAAAATCCCTCTATTGATGCAAGCGCCTGACTAGTGATGTGAACCAGCTGAAGCTCATTAGAAAGGGCACACACTAGAGAAAGCTAGAACCCTAAGTAGAGTAAAATGCATACTGCTGGAAGAGAGGGGAGGGACTTGGCTACTATTTAAACAGCTATTTTTCATTTCCTCTACTGATTTAGAGGCAAAGTATTTGTGGAAAGTGTAGCAGGTTAGAGAGTAGTATGGAGGAAAAACAGAACAATTGTGCTACAGCTTGGGATAAATAGCCAATTTTAGAGTAGCTTGTTAGGGGACAAAAATTATGCTATGATATGTGAGTGCTAAAATAGTTTAAGTGGGATTGAAATTACTATTTTTTACCAGAGGAAACTTGACCAGAAAGACATTTCTTCTAGACATTAGCAAAGTGATTTTTCATTGTTTTTCTTCTGCCTTTATCTCATTAGGGAAAAATGCAGACCATCATGTAGTGTCTTCCTGGAGTACAGCTTAAGCAGAGAATTTAGTATGGAAGATTTTTAAGTGGATTTTCTATGAATAGATAGGTTTGTTTTCACTCAAGCAGCAAATAACTTTCTTGATCCTGGCCATAGCAGCCTTTGTAACATCATAAACAGGTAACACCAATTTTGAGCTTGGTTTACAGGGGATTAGCTTTGTGTAGATGAAACAATATCAATTTCAAATGTGTAAATACTACAGGCAGTGAAGCCTGTTAGTGAACCAGATATTCCAGTGACCCAAACATCACCAGCTTAAAAAAGATAAAATAAACAATAAATGACCTAGACATAGACAGTTTTTTCTTTAACTCAGTCCAATTGGCCCAGATACTACTGGCAGCAGCTGGAAATCTAAAAGGTTTTGAGACTAAAAGGCATGTGAGCCCCAGACAGTTTGATTGCTCAAACATTTCTCAAAGATTAGATTTGTCAAAGCTAGCACCTAAGAGGATAAATCACATGGATTTAACTTAACCTCATCAAAATTGTTCCAGAAAATGATTGTAACAAAAATAATTAAAATAACAATATATTGCAGTTTTAATATGAAATGCAAAGTGCCCCATGTAGTTGAGGGAAACTTCTATTTCAGAAACAACTTTCACTGTAGTTAGACTACAGACATCCACTCTGCCTCATCCAAAAATTGTCTGAAGAGATGAGTCAGATGTTCCCTTTGTTCCACACAGTCATTAAACAACTATTCCTAAAACAAAAAAATGCAACAATAATACTGCAGGCAAACCATCCATTTTCTCAATGTGGTTTGCAGAACCTAGGGTTGGACATTTACAAAACAAACTGAGGATTAGATCTTCAATGCATTTATAAACTAGTGTGTGTTGTTTGTGTCTATTAGTTGTACTGCACCTTTAAGTACAGAGAAGTTTCTTCTCTGCTTCAAGGGCAGCTGTTATTTTGTGTCCAGATGTAGCTTGCTAAGTAGAAGATAGAGAGAGAGAGAGAGAGAGAGACACACACACACAGTGTGCCCTCTCCTGAAGCCCTTACTCTCATACACCAAGACTAACCCATGATCAGCAGTTTTATTAAACTTGCCATCATCAGACGTGGTAATAGAACCCAAGAGTCCAGACTCACTGTCCTCTCTTCTAACCACTAAGCAACTCTCCTTAAAAAGTACACCAGGAGAAAATCGCCATGGAATACAAAGTAGGAAGGATAGCAGTAGGGCTGTTTCTATATTGCAAGCAATCAAGTGCCATTAAGGGTGATTCCCTTTCCCAGTTCTATGAAAAACCTTTATTCCAAAGAAGTTGGCAAGGCCATCACACACAAAGACATTACTGATATTGGGTGTCTGTGAAAGACAAGCTTCTGACATGAGCTATTATTCTGAGGTAAAATAGATTACACTGATAAAAACAAGGCATTTTCCTCTGTGCCAAACTCTAGAGGTATAAATGCTACATGTTTTCTAATGGAAATGTCATAATCTCTCATGATACTTTAGAAAACTTTGTAAATGTCCACAGTGAGCCCTGTGGGGGTCTAAAATTTCCAGACAGACAAGGAAACAATCAGATATGTATTGGGTTTATAATAAGAGGTAACCTATCTACATATACTTCACTTGTTTGTTCTTTACTTACCTACGATAAACAGCTATCCCTAGAGCAGTATTTGTTTGCATACAGTACGCCTCATCCAAGGATCTCAAAGTGCTTTACAAATATTAATTAAAACTGGGCTTGGAAAAAATTCAAATCTGAACCTCACAATGCGTGTTTGTACATGGTTTAGTGAAGCAACTCGAGGTGCAGTCTAATTGTTCTTATCTGTGGGTGGGCCTGGTGGAGAAGGATATCTCTGGTAACTAGAGAACAGTTCTGAGATGCAAGTTGAATTGCATTGGTGGAAACAGCTGCAGGGCATGCTGCACTAGAGCTGATACTCCCGTATTTTACTGGTGAGAGTTTGCTTCCTACTGCTACCCATCCACCTTATTATTGCCTCTGTATGTTCTTGCGGGAATGTCATAGGCTAACACACTTAAGACATGATTTTCAAAGGTGATGAGCATGCAGCTCCCATTGCCTTCAACTGGAAGTGTGGATGCTCAGCTCTTCTGAAAATAAGACCTTACATCCTGATTCTCCACTTTGCCTCTTGTGTAATAATTTCCATGTGTGCAAAGTGAGTTTGACCGAACTGAAAATTCTGATTTGGTAGCACTTTACCCCTACTTCAGTGAGTTGTCATTTACCCTTAGCATAGAATCAGGCATAAAATACGTGTCACAATACATAGAATATGTGTCACTGCTTCTAAAGCCTTTGAATTTTATATAGCTTAGTATAAATACAGCACAATTCCTCCCTTGCCCATTCAGACTGTAGCGCTGGTTTTCCTATATGACCACCTCCAGCAGTGGACTGTTTTATTTCCACTGTATTTATAGCTGTTGTTTGTAATTCTTTGTCTAATATTCATTAGCCGCCCAGCTACTGCTTTTAGCTGTGCATGCTGATGCTTCTTCCCGTCCTTGTTTACATTAAGTGCTTTGACAGCAGTTTCTTCTTTTTTTAAAAAAAAAAAAAAGGCCTGATGCATCATCCCTCACTGAAGTCAATGGGAAGATTCCCACTGACTTCAAAAGTAATTGCCTCAAGTTCTGAATGCCCCATTCTTCCCTAAATAATCTTAAGGGAGGAGTGGATTTTCAAAATGACCATAAAACCCTGACACTAATGTATTGTTTTGTAAATGTAGATCAGGGTGTTGCTTTTTTTTACAGTAGCTACAGACAAACATCCTTTAATCTCTTTGGAAAATGTATTCTTTATGTGTAACTATGGAGGTTATCACACTGAGATTGGAAAAATGCCAAAGATTATTAAAGCTCAGACTGTAACCAAGCAAAGCCTTTTGCTGAGATTGGTTTGCACTTCTAACCTTATGTGGTGACTGGCTCATTGCCAAAACACCAGAGCTTCTTATAGGTTATGGTTCCAAACAAACAAGCCAACCATCAATGAAAATCTAGTGCCTTGTGGCCCAATGTCCATATCATAAAAGTCACCACCATCTTCAGACTGATTGTAGGCAGCCTCAGTAGAATGACTAAGGATTGAGAGTGATGGAGACCAAACTACCTTCTCACCATTCAGGTTAAGGCAAAGTAACTTGCGCTATTACTGCACCAGTTGTCTACAGAGAGGATGTTAGTATCCAGGATTGTCAAGCCAACACCTGTCAGGAGCGATATGTCTTCTGAAGAAAAAAAAAAAAGTGAAAGAAAGCTCATCAAAATCCAAAGTCCTGATTTATGATTTTAGTGAGTTTTACTGATTTCGTTTAAGCAAGTGCCTTTGGATACACTAAATGAATGCTTGTGGCAGGCCCCTGTGTATAATGCAATAATGAGGCAAAGCCAATTGCCGCAATTGCTTTTCTTTCTGAATTTTGTTCCCGAATCTAAGCTTCCATTCAATCAAATATCTTTAACCCTCATTTTTATGAAGATGAATTAAATTAACATTTTGGAGTGAAATTCATACAGTGATATCTACCTGAGTCTGCTGACAGCCTGAAACAATAGTTCTGAGTGAAGTATGGATCACTCCTTCATGTCAATACAGTGTTGATGATGCTTTAAACGCCAGTGTCATTATTTCACTTCTGATCATCTTAACAGAAACATCCATTTTAAAGTTCTTCTCAGTCATTGGCAATAGAAGGAGTTAGTGGGATGGGAGCAAAATGGAGAAGTTGGTTGCTTCACTTTTGCCCATGCTCAAAACAGGGAGATAAAGAGAAGATGCCTCCAGTCTCAGAAAACAATTGCTAAAACTGAATCCCACACCTTCCAGGATGCCAAAGCCACAAATGCCCTTCACCCAGTTGCCAAAACCTCTCGTTCCCCTTGACAATTTCTACAGTGCAGTCTCTCAATACAAAAATCAGTATCAGATTAGACATCTGGACCAGCATTAGCTAAACTGAGTTAAAGCTCAGAATAAATTACAAAGGGTTAATGTGTTCATTGACCTGTACTGGGCAGGGGGAAAGCAGTGTGCATAATCCCAAGATTTCTGCCGTACGGCATAGGGGTCCCTGCTATATAACTAACATCCAGTGAGCTGCACAGGACACAGGCTCTTGTGTTTAGGTGGAACCATTTTGATAAACATGCAAGTTCAATATAATCAGCATATGATTTCCTTTGGTTACATCTTATGTTTGCTTTTGCACCCGGGGGCCTCTTTTGTGAGAGTACAAAATGTTAGGATTTCTCTGTTGCTTTTCTTATTTTTCCTTTGGAAGAGTAAATATGGGATGCAACACCAGGAAGTTTTCTGTTCATTGTTTAGCTTGAACCCAGTGATTACAGTGTGCTTGGGGACTTAGATGCCTTTGGAATGTCTCCTTTGGCAATCCATTTACTTATCCCTGCTTAAACAACCACACAGAGTTAACAGAATTCTTGAGGTCCCCCAGTGACTCTTATATTTTCCCACAGATTCATATTGTGACTGAAATATCCTAGTCAGCCATCACAATAGTAAATTTCTGATTCGACTCATCTCATTCATTCACATGCAAACACTTAAAAATGCAATTGATAAATTACACGAAACATGTTAGGAACTTAAACTGACTCAGTAAAAGATACATGAGTAGTAAGTCAGCAAAAAGCCTTATTTTATTGTGATTCTTTTCTACAAAGAAACAGATTTTAAAACAGTGGAATGACAGCTGCCATATTTATTTATACTAGGCAAAGTTATGCAAACTTAACACATAAAGAAATGTTTTTAAAAAATACAAGTATGGATAACTTGGGTTATGTATGTGTGTGTGTGTGTGTGTGTATATGTATGTGTGGGTATGCACATGTTCATTTCCCCAGACATTGAATGTTGAAACAGGTAGATCAGTCTCTAAAAATGAGTAAAAGACTTACTCATTTTCTTTTGTAAATGAACATAAAGAGCTCTATTAACAATTAAATGAGACACTAATGCACTGAGAGGAGCCTATTCAAAGGGATTTATGTATCTTTTTATGAGTGTTATTTTATTAATGAAACCACAATTTCAATATGAAACTCAGTTGAAGCTATTTAATCCTCAGGTGCCCAGATACCTCTGCTATGAGGAAGGGATAAGAGCCTGAGGAGAGGGAAAGTTTCACCTGGTTTTACAGTATTTGATGAGTCTATGATTTCAAAGCAAAAAAAGATTAAATTGCCCCAGATTTATTCAATCTTGAACTTTTGAAAAACTTTGGGTGAATCTGAGCTAAGCTCTGAGCTTAGAATGAAACCCAAGGTAAGTTAAATATGGTTGCATTGCAAACAATTTGAATTGGTACATTTAGAACCAAATTTAGAGGCATTTTTATTAACACTAATATATTATAATGCCCAAAATGTGCTACACACCTTTCAAACACTGTGGAAAATAATATCTTAGCTCCATAGAACTCCTCTTTCAAAATACTTGTGGTTCCCAAGTCTATGTTTAGTTCTTAAGCATGTCTATAACCTAAGAGCCATTTCCTCTCTGTCTTTTGGAATCTGCTATTGTTCTGACCTGCACACATGGGTTTATTTGTTGGCATTGATGGCTATTCAGATAAATGCTTATCTAAACACATTATGCAGATATGATAAAATAAGTGTCCCTGTGCCAAATATTTTCTTTCTCTAGCAAATGAGTCTGTCTTACAAAGCATGCTCTATTACAGATTAATGTGTGTACAAATTTTTCAGATTACCTTATTGGTGCAGCTAACATGTTTGCAGGAAATGTCAAAATAAACAGCAACAATTAGGCTGCTATTGGAGCTCAGCAGCAAGGTGCAGCCGTTGTTTACTGTCAATGCAGCTTGTGTGTGAAATATTTTTGGCATCCTACAACAAGCTCAGTCTCACCGTTAACCATGAATCTTTCAATTAGAGGTTTCTTTGTAAATCTCTGCTTTTGTGCTTATAACATTTGTAAGTAACCATTAGTCGTGCTACTTGTAATAGTTCCACATTATTGTGATGAATCCATTGAGTAAAAAAAAAAAGGGCATCTACTGTAAAATAATTTGCCAGGTTGATTATATAAATGGCTCTGCTACATTACCCCACATTCTAATTTGCTGAATTATAGATAACTGCTCTGCACAAAATGAAGCTAAGTAAATTATTTATACGGGTTCATGTCATACGCTGTTTATTTGGGAATTTACTTTGTAAAAAAACGGCTGATATCATAATGAGAAAGCAAGTGGAAAAACAAAATAGACATTTTCAAAACCTTGCTCTCAGCAAGTGCATAAGACAAACACCATGTTTCAGTTTAGTGAAAGAATGATGCTTACAAAACATTGATGGTGCTATAAATGAAGACACTGAGTCAGCTGACTTGGGAGAAAGTGGGTGCAAGGTAATAAGGGAAATAATATAGCTGACTTAATAGCATGCTGCACTAGGGGCATAGCATACAGAGTACAACACTTAAGTAATCACAGTTCATTTCCTGTCAGGACTCCTGAAACTTCAAGTTGTCTAAGTTGTGAGTTCCCAAACTACAGTATGAATGAAAAACAAGTTCAGTCCCGGAGTATGAATCACAAGGCAAATATATAATTTTAATATATTGCATATTGTAGACCTGGCCCACACTAGAAAGGGTGCAGGGAGTCTGTGCTTCAGTGAGAGCCCTCAGGAGGAATTCTGGCTGACTCAGCAAGTGCATGTCGCATTGACAATTCTGCCACCCATTTCAGGCGTGCAGTATTGAATGTTTGTTAGTCTCTAAGGTGCCACAAGTACTCCTGTTCTTGTTTTTGCTTGAGCAGCTTGCTGGTACCTACGTAAACACTAGCAGAGAGCAGTGCGTATACTCTCCAATGAGATTGTACACATGCATAGGATGAAGAAGAAAGAGGAGGAGAGAAGATCATCTTGTGTCTTCTCTCTATCCTTATGCATCTGCCAAAGACCAGGCACAATCCTGCTCATATGTAGTATAATATGGGAGGAGGGGAGAGAGCTGGGGGGGGGCTAACACTGGATAAAATCTACAATATTCACAATAATACAGTACCTAATATTCATCTGCCCATCTCATAGAGCTTCAGGTATCCTTTGAAGCCCTTTCCACAATGACTCTGTCCCCTCTGAATGAAAATGCATTGCAAAAAACTATTGCTTGGAAAGCCTTGAACCCATCACACTTGTAAGTATTCTTGAGTCCAAACACAAGTCATGCTAGGTATGTTATATGCACTGGTTATAATGGTTGGTTTCTCCCAATTCTGGAAACGAAACCCCAAGCTGTAGAGATACTCATCCAAACTCAGTCCCACAATGCACTGCCTCACATCTGGAAATATCTGAAAACCCCTGCTTCCAGAAACAGGACTGGGCACTATGGTATGAGTTCTGAGGTATCCCAGAATCGAGTGGTAAAACAATGGTTGTAAAATGTGCTGTGTGCACTCCCCAGAGCAGCTCTGGCAACCAGGTCTATTGTGTAAACTCATTAAACCATTGAAAAGACAAATGAGACAACTGAACCATTTCATGCAAAATGTCTCCATAGTGACTTCCTCGCTGGATATTGATAGGCCCACCATGTCTCTGAGGTCAAGTTTGAAATAAATAGTCAAACATGGCTACAGCCTAACTTGGTCTGTACCTACACTGGTTAGTGCTATATAAACATTTTAGAAAGCATGCTAGACTCCTTGTGGAGTGCTTATCTGTGGAATGGTTTTGTTGTCTGACATGGTGTTCAAACACGCACAAATAAATGCCACCCACCTGTGTCAATGGTGGGGAAACTTGATGGGGCTGGCGGTAAAAGGGGGACAGTCCCAGTAGCAAGGGAGGGACAATAGGTAGCTCCTCTCTCTGGGAGTCTCTGGCAGTGGCATCCATTGGCCACTGAGGGAAAGACATGCTGATTGGTCAGCATTCCTCGGCTCCCAGGATTTAGCCCAGGATAGGAGCCATATGGAGCCTCTTGCAGCTCCATTCCAGCAGCCCACCCTATCAACGCAAATTAGCTGAGACCTGAGGGGTAGGCTGAGGAGATCCTACCCATGTTATGGGTTATATGGTAAGGAGCCTTGTAAGCCTGGTGCTTGGTACAGGTTATATGGTAAGGAGCCCTGGAACCCCTGCCCTGGAACCAATTAAATGTAGGAGAGTATGGGTGATGGACGAGTAGTGCCCCTCCCCTGTGTTAATGTTTAAAAAAAGTTGCAGCCTGCCACTTAATTCCATGCATGCGTCTGTCCTTATTTTGCCACTGTGTCCACATTAATGCTCTACTTATACTGCACTGGTAAACCAAGCTTGATAAGAACTTTTAAAGGCATTACAAAGTATAAGCCATAGCATAGACAGAAATCTAGTGTGCAGAATCAGGGCCTGAATCAAAGTCAATGGTATGTTTCCATTGAAATTAATGAACTTTGGATCAGGTAATCAGAAGGGAGGCAAGATCTTCTCATTGTGATTTGTGCTGCACCGATTCCTTTTGAGATATGAGAACATAATATCTGAATGCATCACAGAATCTCTCCTATTAGGTAAAAACAAGACTATGCAGTAGTAATGATCAAATGTTATTCCATATAAGAAGGGAATGAAAATTAAAAAAAGATTCCTATAGAGCCCATTGGCATCATAAGACCCACACAAACCCCTACGCTTGCTTAATGTCTTAAACTTTTGGTCCTTGGTAGGAAGTACCAAGTGACAGCAATGTCTAATGCTGATCTCATGGGAGGTGGAAACAGGTAGAAAATGAACCATTATGAGAAAGCTCTGGCAGAAGAGATTTGAAAAGCTAGAACTTTTTGGAGAAAAATATTCATTGAAATAGGTTCTGAATGCTTGTACCGGTTTCATGCAGAAAATAACTCCTAATTTTGACCCTCAGGTAAATTTGCATTTACAAACTGAATAACCAAACAGTTAATTCTGTGGCCCAGACAAAGAGGGCAGAAATACAATAAATGTTTGTTTTTACTTAATTTTAAACTTCATCTGTCACTCGAAATAGTGACTGTTACACAAATTAACTCCTTTTGTAAACTGCTGCCAAAATCATTGCGATGTTCACTGATTTCCTCAGCTATACAGTATGTCAACAAACTACAGGGAGAAAACGCAGACGCTGCACCTTGGCATGCCTTTCTTATATACGTATTGATACATTCATTTACTTTAAGAGGCTTTTATGATGTAACTAGAAGCTAATATTCTAGATAATACAGTGACAGATGCTCTTAGGAATGTTTAGAGAGAGATTGGCCAGAATTAATTTAAAGGCAATTTCTGCCATTTCTGACCACGTGCTGAGCTAGGACAGCTGGAGTCTCTCTATGGGACATACATATTTTTCAAGATACAGGGTCTGATTCTGCAGACTAAATCTTACTCATGTGAGAAGTCCCATTTAGTTCAATAGGCATCCATGCAACCCTTACTCACCGGAGCCATTTCCTTATTAATTATATAGAAATCTTTTCATCAAGTATAAAAAGAAAAGCAAGAGCTAGATATTTTGAAGACTAGTATTTAAATGTAAGTAACTGACTAAAATATATTTCCAGCTCATCTGCTGACACATCCTACATTTCTACAGAGTGGAGCTATGCAGACATGAAAAGACTAGAAATCTAATTTCCAGCTCAGTTAAACTTAAAATCCCCTTTGGAGCCATCCACGCGCTACTTTAAAAAGGAAATGCCTGCAATACTTTGGGAAGAAAACACTAATGATTTCTAAGAGCAATTCATGGAGCAGCCGCATAGGCAAGAAAAGAACAAGCCAGTTTGAGCCTAATTCCTGGACGCTGGAGGGCACTACTCTGTGGCACCATCTCTCCAGCAGCCTTAATCCAGCCTTGTGTGTTGCAGTAGCTGCTTACCTCCCAGAGGCACCATGTTAAAGCCCCTCACTCCAGGGAGGAGGAGCAAGAGCATTAAAAGAAAGCAGATCTCTGTCCCCAAAGATGTTACAGTTGTAAGAGATGACAAAAGATGAGGGATTATGGGAAAAACAGTACAACAGTAAGAGATGGAAAGATCCTTTTGTTACATCCACATTACAGCTGATCAAAATCATTGCAAGTGATATTTTTGTCAAAAATGAGGTTTCATTGACTACAAAAATACTCCGTTTTATACCTGAAATTTTGAAAGAAGAAAAATATTGACAATGGTTTAATTTTATTTTGTTTTGAATTGAACTTTTTTCTTTTTTTAAAATACTTCCCCACTCCACTCCTTCCCCCCCCCCCGTAGAAAAAGTAAATGCTTTGAGAGAAAGTGTTTTCTCTCCACTTTCTCTCAGTTTATAATCTCCCACACACAGCTTTCTCCAGTGGCATTTATTTTTAATTAAAGGAAAGTGGTATCTTTTCCTACCAAAATGAAAAATTTTACTTAGAAACATTTTGTCAAAAAACAAATCAGAAAAGGGTAATTTTTAAAAAGGAGTGAAACTTTCTTTTAAAAACAAAAACAAAACAAAAAAAACCCACCCCACAACATATGCTTATCTCTTTGATTAGCTCCAATACATACCTTGTTAGTGCCTTTCATTTTTTTAATTTATAAATGACTATTATAATTTGAGGGAACAAAGCTGAGGATCAGGGCAGGAGTAGCAGTAGTAGTGTGCTATGGGAAGCTAATCCAAAAAAAAAAAATTAGTTTTGAGCAGGGATCTGAAAGAAACAAGTAAGATGTCATGGCACAGAGTCAGGCAAAGTGGATGAGGTTTAATGTCACAGAGTGGCCTACCAGAGGAGATGCCTGAGGAAGTGCCATACAGTACCAAGTTGGCTGAGCACAATGTGCCTTGATGGAGTAGAATTGTAGAAGGCCTTAAAGGTGAGTAAGAAGTAGTTTGGCTTGGGCCCTCAGGAATTTTTCTATTTCTCTTTGTCACATTTGTATCTTTTCTTCATTTTCCCAGTGTCATTAGACCTGTTGGTTGAAGTCATTCCTAATTAATGAAAGTTACAAACATACCCGTTTTGATGTTTTTCAGTTGTATTTATTAATTTCTAACCCATTTCCTGGTCACCTAAAGTAAAATGCTGCTGCCAGATGTTTTCCATGAGCAACAAACATCTAATTATCAGACATTTGAAACAAAATTTTTGAGGACAGTTACTCACTTGCTGAGTTTAACCACAAAAATTGGATCGTTTTGATAGTCTTTGAATAGTTTGCTTTGGCAGCTGCACAAGTGCTTGTATATCTTTAGGAGTATGGATATAACATGCTGAAATGTATTATTTTGTGACTGTGGTTAAGAAAAATATAAGAAATGTTAAGAACTGGAAATGTGCCTCTGGCTCAGTTTACTTGCTCTTTCCTTGTTTAGTTGATCTTAATTCCATCATTTGGTGTCTGTTTGTTTGTTTGCCATATTCTTCTTTTTTTCCCCTTCTCCAAGGTCTTATTTGCGTTAGCTTTTTTCCCTATTAATTTGTTCCATGTGTTTGTTATCCTTTGTATCAAATAGTTTTGCCTAATCTGTAAATTGTACCCCCTAAGCTTTTTAGGCCTCCCCCTGCCTCTGAGAGAGACTAATTATTCTCCTTGTGCTATCTTGGTCCCTTTCATCATTTTTTAAATTCTATATTGGGTAATTTCAAAATCAAATTTTTCCCCCATGGCCAGTTTTCTTAAACTGTTTTCATGATCTAGGTTCAGGTGACCTTGTATCATCTTTGCTGCTCTACCCAGTACTTTCTCCAAGGCAACACTATCCTTCTGTGATGTTGTGCCTAGTACTGGACTCAGTATTTCAGAGGACAACCTAATAAGTACTTTATACATCACTAGTATCATTTCCGTGTTGAGTGTTCTATCCCACTCCTAGCACAACCTATTATCATCTTTGCCTTCTTTACTGCAGCTGTGCACTGGGCTAATAGCTTAATTTCTCCACAATAACGGCCTAATCCCTTTTTCTTATCAGTATGCTGGGTGAGTTTTCCCAAGCATGGTTAGTGCCTTGCTCCAACACTAATTATTTGGGGCCAAATTCTGTCCTCAGATGTGTACAGACTGCTCCCATTGACCTTCCAGGGCAGAATCTGATTGATTGTATGCCTCAACTGATCTTTATTTGCCCAGCTATCTAAACAACCCTGTTCCTCGTTACAGGACATGCATGGTTTTAAAACAAGCATGGTGCGTGTATTGACGAATTCTGAATAACTGGGGCTGTGAAGCACACCAGTTTTTGTTTAGCCAGAGATCATCTGTACATTTTCTTCAGTTGTGGGATGGGGGTTTCCTTAGGTTTTCAAAAAACTAAGTTTCCCTCTAACCCTAACCTAAGTTTCCTTTGAAAGACTTGTGAAATTCAGTCAACATTTTGATTAATCTGGTTCTGAATTTCAAGTTTTAATGAAGCCTGAGACCAGATTAACTTTCTGGGCCTGATCCAAAGCTCAGTGAAAGTAATGGAGAGACCAAATGGGGTTTGGGTTAGGGTCTCTGTGCCTTCAGGTTTGCAAACATTTTATACCAGTATGTCTAGGACATTCTTTTCTTGAAAGCCCCTCCTTTGTAACTTTGCTCAAAACCAAGTTAAGCCTGAGTACATCCAATTTTATTTATAAAAATCTAAAAATTTGAATTTATGATGGTTTTTAATAAGGATGAAATACTAATTCAGATCAGAATCAATGTTGTTCTCATTCCTGTCAAGATAATTATTTCTCTTTGTTTTACTACTACATTGTCAAAACATGTGTCAAGGTTCTGGTCCTTCAACAGCGCCCCTCCGAGTGTTGCCAGGGTTGCATGCTCACTCCACATCCAGTCATTTCTGTGAGGGCACTCAGTAGCACTGTGCAGGGACGTAGTCTCAACCTTCTGGCTGAGTCCCTCTGGATGCTTACTCTGTGCTGGGTCACAGGAGAGAAAACAACTGAGGAGCAAGAAAATAAATGAAGAAAAAGAAAATATACCGTCAATCTCAGCTGGGCCACAGGCCTCTCTCCCTTCATGGGGGGACTGGACGGGCTGCAGTCTGGCTCAGAGTGTGCTGGTTAACCAGTGATGGAGTATGGTACTGCCTCCTTCAGCTCAGGGGACTTAAACATTCTTTTTAAGCAATTGAGCAGGCTCTACCCTCCATCAGGCCCTGCCACTCCCTGGGAGCTGGGAAGCCCAGCATGCTGCTCTCCTTCCAGAACTGCCAGCAACTGAGCTGAGCTTCCCCTGCTTGAGCTCTCCCTCCATTCTTGACGTGACTTGCAGGTGTGGTGGGGGTGGTCCCACCTCAGCCCAGAGCACCTCCTTAATCCCCTTGTGTCCAGTGCGGCGTTTATACACCTCATCACGCTACATAAAATACGGGTGCAACAGAAACTGATGCATTGATGAAAGGTATCATTTAGGCAAGTACAAATCAAACACTCCCATCAAGTTTATTACACATTAGTAATCTGCATGTAACCCAGATAACAAAAGAAGAAAAAGTAACAATCAGAATAGTTAAATGAATTACTGCGGATACCAGGTAATCCCAAGCATATGGGAAAATTACTTTATGTATAAAAGGTGACCTTGAGAGGATAGTGTCAGGATAATTTTAATATGATACGAACATCTATGAATTAGAATTATACTATTAAGAGGTCTCGATAATGTCAGGCCCAATCCTGCCGAGATGCTGAGTGCCATTGAGGCAACAATATCTAAGGGTGTTCAGCACACTGTAAGATCAAACCCATAACTTCCAAGGGCATTGTGTCTTATTTTTCCATGAGGTTTGATCACATGGTAGGGCAAAGTAGCTGTACAGCATATTTTGTGTTTAAACTGTAAATACGGTTTATTGTTTGAAAACTGATTTATGTAAAACTTCCCATATATTTACTTCTATTGAGGGACTACATTAACACTGGAGCAATTAAACACGAACAGCCTCCTTTAACTGAGCATGAACCCACGTAGGTTGGCAATAAATGTTTCGGAGACAGCATGAATAAAAATAATTTCTCACAATTAATCACAGCTGAGACTAAGATTGGACATATTTCAGCCTGGCAGTTGAAGAGTTGGATTCTGAGCTCACAGCACTATTGCAGCTCAATTATGAGCAATGGGTCTTTGTTTGCTATCATGGCATATTATACTATTGTCCTTCAGGTTCTTTCTGTTATGTAACGTAAAAACTCCTGTTTTCACATGCCTATAACCTAGTCGTTTAAAAAGTTCCTCTGGACACAGAGTTGTTAATATCATGGTCTCGTCATTTAAATATGACTTACTTTGGGGAAATTTTAGTTTATTATAAAACTTTTTATCAGTACAATTAGTAGAATGTAACTGTCATGAGACTCTGTTACTGTTCCTTACAAGTTTCTATATATACTCTCCTTGCATGCAAGGTCTAGCAGCCATTTTGTTCCCTGAATTCAATGAAGATTGTCAAAGGAGACCGGCACATGCACAAATACACAAAATAAGGGTAGGTCTACACTTACCTCCGGGTCCGGCAGTAAGCAATCGATCTTCTGGGATTGATCCCGGAAGTGCTCACCGTCGACGCCGGTACTTCAGCTCGGCGAGAGGAGTACGCCGCATTGACGGGGGAACCTGCCTGCCGCGTCTGGACCCGCGGTAAGTTCAAACCAAGGTACTTCGAATTCAGCTACGTTATTAACGTAGCTGAATTTGCGTACCTTAGTTCGCAATGGGGGGTTAGTGTGGACCAGGCCTAAGACTAGTTCTGATATAGCATTTTTATGGGCAGCGGATGAAGCTTCCCCTTGGAGGCCACACCCCCATTCACTGCTCTCAGCCCTCCTCTCTCCACCCGCCCGCCCCCCCAGTGGCCCTGGCTGGGACAGGGGAGGCTGAGTGCTCAGCCCTGGCCAGGGTTGAGCTCTCAGCCCCAGCCAGGACCACATATTTGTATGTATGTAAAAACATAGAATATTGAATATATAGGCATCTATGCCAGGGTCTAACATCAAAATAATATACATGAAAGATTAAATGTTGAGATTGGACCAAGTCAAAAAGTTTTGATTTTCTTCTTAGGGGATTTGGATCTATCTTACAGAAATGAATATGGGCTGATAAATTTGAGAAGATTTGGATCTACACTATGCGTATGGGTCCATCTCCAATATAAATGATATTTGCCAAGCAAATTAACTTTCTCATGTTAAAGTAGCACTTACATGTGTTGCAGTGTATATAATGCTATCTAAAGTAAGAGGTGAAGAATTAGGCTGTGACCCTAAAAACCAACTGGCAAAGAGTTCACTGTTCTGTAACAGCTACTCCTATCAGGCCTGACAAATGTATTACACCTAATATGCTGCTTTCATAGTATTTATCCCAAAAGCATCATGGGAGATGTCTAATAAAAACTTATGTCATACTGATCTTCATAATCATTGTGATCCGTATGGCCAGATGATATTTAAGCAGCTGTATGTGTATATGTACTAAATATATGATTTAAACTCTAAATAAAGGCAGGATGACAAGCAGGTTTTAAGGCAAAGAAAGCTGATTTACCTGTCATACTTTCAGAGGGGCTTGAGGGCTGGGGTACACCTATTGTTAATTTGCAAGGCAAAGTGAGGGCTGGCAGGAGGCCTGAGGAGATTGTTTGGGTGGCTAGCAGACAGATGGTGTCAGGGAGCTGATGCCCAGGTTAGCACCAGCAAATCTCTCTCACTGAGGCAGGAGGGGTAATGAAAGGACCCACAGTCCTGAGGACCCTTAGAGACCATCCCATAGGCCAGTGGTTTTACACAGACAAAACTCTCGTTGACATCAAAACTCCCAGTGACTTCAGGCGCTCAGATAGCATAGCGATAGGTGCAGTAGAGTAGTCTGCAGAACAGGATAGAATCAGTGGGAATACTGATTGAATAGGGACTTCAGAACTTGACCCACTTAAATGCATTTTAAATCTCTATTTGCACAGAGCACTAAAACATCCAATCTATTGGATAAATCTCTCAATGAAATAAAAGTAAAATCATACATGCTGAAAAGCCATTCTAAATGTATTTGAATCAAATTCTTTTAAAATAAAATACTATGCACCTGAAAGTTCGGAGTTGTCCCTTTAGACTTGTTTCATTTTATCTAACGTATAATAGGTATTTCATTTACTTTTTTAAATACCTACGTTCATATCAGACCAGAAGCTATTCCAATATCCCGGGTAAATATTTACCTGAATCTTCTTGGGTAAAGAGTAACCACTTTAAAAATCTGTGGGCCAAATTTGCTTTGTTATCCCAGTGTGTATCTAGAGTAATTCCTCTTAGGTCAATAACTGCATTACAGTAGCTGACCAAAGCCATGGATTGGCTGTTTAATTTCACATTTTTACACTTGCATTGTCCTTGAGCTTTGCCCAAAAGCACAATGGAGCCCTAAATAGCTTGTGAAAATTATATCTTTAGATCCAAATAAAAACTTCATAAAGAGTGAAGGTACAAATAGATATCTATTAATTAAAACCACCTCTAGCATTATAGGCTTTTGTTGTGGTGGTTATGGTGTTTTTGTTTGCCTAGAACTCAAATATTCATAAAAAACAATTTTTGTACTTCAAGAAACCCTAATTATCAGAAAGTCTGGAGATACTTTGAGAAAGTTCCAACATCAGCCTTAATTCTGCTCCCTTACTCTCTGCTTACTGACTTATACTCCACTTTCTGGTGGGATAATCAGACTAGACTAGTTGTCTCATAGATTCATAGACTTTAAGGTCAGAAAGGACCATCATGATCATCTACTCTGACCTCCTGCACATTGCAGGCCACAGAACCTCACCCACTCCTGAAATAAACCCCTAACTCTGGCTGAGTTACTGAAGTTCTCAAGTCATGGTTTAAAGACTTCAAGTTACAGAGTATCCACCATTTACACTAGTTTAAACCCAGACCCCATGCTGCAGAGGAAGGTGAAAAACCCCCATGGTCTCAGCCAATCTGACCTGGGGGAAAATTCCTACCCCACCCCAAATATGGTGATCAGTTAGACCCTGAGCATATTGGCAAGACCCACTAGCCAGACACCTGGGGAAGAATTTTCTGTAGTAATTTGGACCCTTCTCCATCTAATGTCCCATCTCCAGCATTTGGGGATTTTTGCTACTGGCAGCCACATGTCATTGTAGGCAATCTCATCATGCCATCCCCTCTATAAACTTATCAAACTCAGTCTTGAAGCCAGTTAACATTTTTGCCCCCACTTCTCCCCTTGGAAGGCTGTTTCAGAACTTCTGATGGTTAGAAACCTTCACCTAATTTTGAGCCTAAACTTCCCTCTCTCTACTGGAAATACCTCACCTGATGCATCCCAGGACTGCACTAGCTCTTTTCATGGATGCATCACATTGACGGCTCATAGTCATTCTGTGATCAACCAATACACCCAGGTCTTTCTCCAACAGATACATTCCAACAGATAAGTTCCCAGCTTATCTCAAAAATTCTTGTTGTTAGTCCCTAAATGCATGACCTTGCACATTGCTCTATTAAATTTCACCCCATTTCTATTATTCCAGTTTACATCCAGATCTTCTTGTATGAAATTTCCAGTCCTCGTCTGTATTGGCAATACTCCCAACTTTGTGTCATCTGTAAATGTTGTTATTAACACACTCTCACTTTTTGTGCCCGGGTCAGTAATAAAAATGTTAAATAAGATTGGCTCCAAAACCAATCCCTGAGGAACTCCACTAGTCACCTCCCTCCAGCCTGACAGTTCACCTTTCAGTACCACCCATTTTAGTCACCCCTTTAACCAATTCTTTATCCCCTTCAATTCTCATATTAATCCCTATCTTCTCCAATTTAGCTAATAATTTCCAATGTGTAACTGTATTAAATGCCTTACTGAACTCCACATAAATTAGATCTGTCTAAAAAATCAGTTATCGTCTCTAAGAAGATCAGGTTGGTCTGGCACGATCTACCTTTTGTAAAACCATGTTGTCTTTTATCCCAATTACTGTTCATCTTTATGTCCTTAACTACTTTCTCTTTCAAAACTTTCCCTAAAACCTTGCATACAATTGAGGTCAAACTAACAGGCCTATAGATTCCTGGATCACTTTTTTTCCCCTTTCTTAAAAATAGGAATTATATTAGCAATTCTCCAGTCATAGGGTACAAATCCCAAGTTTTCAGATTCATTAACAATCCTTGCTATTGGGTTTGCAATCTCATATGCCAGTTCCTTTAATATTCCAGGATGGAGATTATCCAGACCCTCCAATTTAGCTCCATTAAGCTGTTTGAGTTTGACTTCTACCTCAGATGTGGTAATTTCTTCCTCCATATCCTCATTGACATTAGCTACGCTGCCACTACCCCTAAGATCTTCATTAGCCTCACTAAAACTGAGGCAAAGTATTTGTTTAGGTGTTAGGCCATCCATAGATCATCCTTAATCTCCACGTCTTCATTCCTTGTTGTCTTCTTATATGGCGATAGAATATTTTACCATTGGTTTTAATTCCTTTTGCAAGGTCCAGCTCTGCTTGGCTTTTGGCAATTCCCACATTATCCCTATACTTTCTGACCTCCAAGAGGTAGCTTTCCTTGCTGATCCCTCCCTTCTGACATTCCTTGTAGGCTTTCTGCTTTCTCTTAATCACCTGTCTGAGATGTTTGCTCATCCAGCTTGATCTGCAATCTTTCCCTATGAATTGTTTCCCCTTGCTTTGGGATGCAGGCTTCAGATAGCTTCTGAAACTTTGACATAAAGTAATTCAAAGCCTCCTCCACAGCAACCTTCATTCTACTCCCTTACTCTCAGTTTACTCACTTATCTTCCACCTTCTGGTGGGATAATAAGACTATACTAGTTGTCACATGACAACTTCCATGTTGCATGAATGATTTATAGTAGTATGTTGTATCATGTTCTCTCTTGCACCTTCCTTTCTGGTCCATGTTAGGCACAGTGGTATCTGAGGGCATCTTGCAAGATGCCCTATGTTATGTGGGAGATGTACCAAAATGTGCAATGGGAAATGGGGGGAAAAAGGTAATTTTTTTGTTAAATAAATCTGGATCTGTATCATGGCATGGCACCAACACTGGTTGAGTGAATGAGGTAGAAAGGGGTGGAGGGGAACGGTGGCTTTTGTGGACCATATGCCTTGAGTAATACAGTAGACCCTCAGAGTTACAAACACCGGAGTTACAAACTGACCAGTCAACCACACTTCACATTTAGAAGCAAAATCAGGCAGCAGCAGAGACAAAAAAACAAAAACAAAAAAAACCCCAAATATAGTACAGTACTGTGTTAAACATAAACTACAAAAAAAGGGGGGGGGAGGAGGGGAAGCAGCATTTTTCTTCTGCATAGTAAAGTTTTAAAGCTGTATTAAGTCAATGTTCAGTTGTAAACTTTTGTAAGAACAACCGTAACATTTTGTTCAGAGTTATGAACATTTCAGAGTTATGAACAACCTCCATTCCAAGGTGTTTGTAACTCTGAGGTTCTACTGTACATGAGAAGTTGTGGTCTCCAGTCCATGCTGTGAGGACAGGAAACCATCCAATCTCTAGCTTCTAATTAGAGCGGGCCCAGTTTCTAACACCTTTCCTTCACTCATTGAATAGTATTTTAGTGCTTGAGTTAGTTCCAAGCTGGAGTTAAGGTACTACTTTACATGAGAAAGGATGTCAGTATCAGTGGTTTCAGATTCACAGCATGTACAGTTTTCTTTGGGTTAGTGGAGGCCTGAGGCCTGTAGTGGAATGTTAGATTATTAGACAGGGGATGATAGTAAAAGTGAGAGAGCAAAGTTAAGGATGGCATTGGAGTAAGCGGGAGCAGTAGGGAGCACAGCTTCCACTCCTCTGCCTTGGGAAGTATCTCTGCATCCCCACCACCACCCTACCTCAGCTGGTGTGGTAAGAGTTCCTGCTTCTTTTTCAATCCACTTTAACCACTGGCTAGAAGCTGAGCATTTTCAGATTTTGGGAACCTTTACGTTTCTTTAATTCTATTTTCACACACTTGCATTTTAACCGTAACCTCAAATGTCTTGATGTTCAAATGTTTTTTGTTTGTTTTTAAATAACTATAATGTTCTGTTTAAGTTGTTTTGAAGCTATTTACATTACATTACATTTTGAAGCCCATACTCCTTACATGATTTTTTTTTTCTGCCAGGAAATTTGTGTAGATTATGCATACTGTACACACACAAAACACAATACCAGTACTAACAAATGTACTAATCTCAAAGACTTTTTTAAATACTAAATTAAGTTGCAGACAATGGATTATGCTCTTAGAAACGAATAACTTTTTTTCATTGACTACCCTTAGAGTAAGAGAAATGTCTTTAGTGGGGGGGGAAAAAATCAATGTTTCATTAGTTGAAAACCTTGCTGTGATGAGAATATTTTTTGGCTCTTGACACCTCATTAAGCTTATTTAACAACTGTAAAATCCATTTGTTTGCCCTGTGCACACATGGAGATAATCTTAAAAGAAAAGTGTTGGTATCCAGAAAAAAAAAGTATTTTTAACATTTGTCTTCCAAGAGCATATATAGGAAAGCAATAAGTAAATATATAAAAGTAGAAAATAAAATTGATATTAAAAAGAACTAAGCATTAGTTTGTAATACCCTTACACACATCAAGTAGTACGTTACTCCCTAAGTAGTCCCATTGACTTCAGCAGGACTGCTCATGGATAAGATATTTCTGTGCAAATCAGGGTACCACAAACTTGCTCTAAAATTAATCATAATTATCTATATTTTAATTAGGGTTGGTCAAAACATTTCCACAAAACTTTCTTTTTGGTGAAAAATTGTTTTTTTCTAAAAAAAACGTTTATAGAAAATGTTTCATGGAAAATTTGTTTTCATCACAATTTTCTTTTTTTAAAAAATAAACGTAAAACCAGGAAAATATCTCTGCATCTTTTTAAATAAAACTGCATTTTTAAAATTTGTTTTATTAATTGTCCAACCAGCTATAATTTTAATGTAGTGTATTTATTTAATACATTATGTGTGTGGACAGCACAGTCATTTACATTTTATTTGTGGTAAAATACTGTCAATACCATGTAAATAAGTTTTCACCTATAATCCATATTTACAAGTTTTCTTCCCCTTTGTTACATAAACAAAATACAAAAAGCAACTTTCAAGGGAAATAAATATATCATTTCCATTTATTGTATGTCCCTGTGTAAGGCAGAAAGTGTTTAAAGTAGAGCTGGTGAAGATTTTTACTTTCCAAGGGAAGTGTTAATTTAACAAAATTTTATTTTGAAAGAAAATTTTCCAGGACATTTTGAAATTCCGTGTTTTCATTCTCATTCAAAACAAAATCAAATTTCAAAATTGTAGAATTCAAGGGTAGAAAGACAGAACTAATCCTTTAAGACTTTAGTTGCCAGACGTTACAAGAGAAACTGGCAGCTGTGGCTTGTTAGGCTGTTGGGAGGTAGAATTGTGGGGTTGTTATAACCATGTGGGGGAAGTAATACAAAGGAAGCAGATACTCCTACAAAGGTGGAAGCAGAGAAAAGTGAGCTTCATGAGGAAAAGCAGCTGCTTTTTCATCTTCTCCTCCTCCAGACAGGCCTGAACCAGATCCTGACTAAGGGAAAGGAGAATTGGAGGGATTATTTGTCTGTCTCAGATGGATGATATCATGATATCCTCACACACTGAGGCCCCCCTGTTGGGAAGGGAACCCCAATTATTCAGTAGAGGCAGATAATAGTAATGGAGGATTACTGGGAGACCCACACAGTGTGCCAGGTGCGAAGGTTGCGGACCTATCAAAACATCTAGATAGACTTAGGTCTACCTAGGTGTCCCAAGAAGGAGCTGGTGGTAGTGATACGTGTAGGTACCAATGGCATAGGGAAAGGAAGGGAAAAGTTCCTGGAGGCCAAATTTAGCCTGCTAGTAAGAGATTACAGTCCAGTGCCTCCATGATAGCATTCTCTGAATTGCTTCTAGTTCCAAGCACAGGGCCAGTTAGGCAGAACTGCAGAGTCTTACTGCATGGATGAGCTGATGGTGCTGGGAGGAAGGACTTAGGTTTATTAGGAACTGGGGAACATTTGGGAAAGGAGCAACGTACACAGGAAGGATGGGCTCCACTTAAACCAAAATGGAATCAGATTTCAGGCATGTAAAATTAAAAAGGTCATAGAGGAGTTTTTAAAAGTAAGGGCTGGGGGAAAGCTGACAGGTGCACAGAAGCACACTTCAAACAGAGACATTGCTTACGGGAGAATTTATTAAAGGAGATACTCTATAACCTACTAAAGAGGAGAGGATAGAAGTTGATAAAGTACAGGTAGGAACTGAGGAGAAACAGTCAAACAAAAAAGTTCCATTCAATTTCATCAGATGAAGGCAGACAACTAAATATTGACAAAATTTATAAATGCTTGTGCAGACATGCTAGATGTCTAAATACTAAGATGCGTGAACTAGACTGCCTGATATTAAATGAGGATATTGATACCCCAAGTTTCTGTGATGCCTGTTGTAACAATGATATAAAAATTCTAGACACCATTAGTGACTGCTTCTTGGCGCAGCCAGTCTTGGAATCCACAAGCGGCAATTCTTGATTTAGTCCTAAGTGGAGAACAGGATCTTGTCCAAGAGGTGAATATATCTGAACCACTCAGTAATAACAACCATAATGTAATTAAATTTTACATCCTTGTAGGGGGGGAATGCCAAAGAAACATACCACAGTAACATTTAACTTAAAAAAGGGGAACTACACAAAAATGAGGAAGCTAGTTAAATTGAGATTAAAAGGAATAATCACTAGAATGAAATGCCTGCAAGCTGTGTGGAAACTATTTAAAAATGTCATAATAGAGGGTCAAAATAAATGTATACCCGAAATCAAAAGGAAAAATAAGATGATTTAAAAAAAAAAGCCACCTTGGGTAAACAGCAGTCAGAGGCAAAAAAGTATCCTTTAAAAATTGGAAGTCAAATGCTACTGAGGAAAATAGAAAGGAATATAAGCTCTGGCATATTAAGTGTAAAATTATAATTAGGCAGTCCAGAAAAGAATGTGAAGAGCAACTGGCAAAAGATACAAAAAATAACAGCACACTTTTTTTTTTAATGTACACCAAAAGCAAGAAGCCTATAAAAAAAAAAAAAACAGTGGGGCTACTGGACAAACAAGATGCTAAAGGAGCACTCAAAGAAGACAAGGATGTCACGGAGAAACAAAATGAATTGTTTGCAGCGGTCTTCACTACAGAGGATGTGAGGGAGATTATCACACGCGAGCCATTCTTTTTAGGAAGGAACCATCCCAGATTTCAATAGGGGAGGTTTGGGAACAAATTGATAAATTAAAAAGTAATAAGTCACCAGAACCAGATGGTATTCACCCATGTATTCTAAAGGAACTCAAATATGAAACTGCAGAACTACTAAGTGTGGTATGTACCAGATGACTGGAGGATAGCTACTGTAACACCAATTCATTTTTAAAGTCTTCAGAGGTGATCCTGGCAATTATAGGTCAATAAGCCTAACTTTAATACCAGACAAACTGGTTGAAACTATAGTAAAGAACAGAATTATAGATGAACACAACATTTTGGGGTACAGTCAACTCAGCTTTTGTATAGGGAAATCATGCCTCACCAATCTATGAGAATTATTTGAGGGTCTCAACAATCATTTGGACAAAGGTGATCCATTTGATATAGTATACTTGGACTTTCAGAAAGCCTTTGATAAGGTCCCACACCAAAAGCTCTTAAGCAAAGTAAACAGTCATGGGAAAAGAGGGAAGGTTCTCTCACGGATCAGTAATTGGTTAAAAGATAGGAAACAAAGGGAAAGGAATAAATGCTCAGTTTTCACAATGGAGAGGGATGAACAGTAGAATCCCCCGAGGAGCTATACTAGGACCTGTGCTATTAAACATATTCCTAAACAATCTGGAAAATGGGGTGAATAGTGGAGTGGCAAAATTTGAAAATTACTCAAGATAGTTAAGTCCAAAGCTAACTGCAAAGAGTTACAAAGGGATCTTACTAAACTGGGTGACTGGACAACAATTGGCAGATGAAATTCAGTGCTGATAGTGCAAAGTAATACACCTTGGAAAACATAAAACATAATCCCAGCTCTACATACAAAATGATGGGACTCTATATTAGCTGATACCACTCCAGAAAGATCTTGGAGTAGTCATGGATAGTTCTCTGAAAACATCTGCTCAATGTGTAGCAGCAGTAAAAAAAGCTAACACTGTTAGGAATTATTAGAAAAGGAATAGATAATAAGAAAGAAAATATTATATTGCCTCTATATAAATCCATGGTACACCCATACCTTGAATACTGTATGCATTTTTGGTCACCTCATCTCAAAAAAGGTCCAATAGAATTGGAAAAGGTACCAACAAGGCAATAAAAATGATTAAGGGTTATGGAATGGCTTCCATACAAAGAGAGATTTAAAAAGACAAGGATGGTCAGCTTAGAAAGCAGATGACAAAGGAAGGATATGATAGAGGTTTATAAAATCACAAACGGTGTAGAGAAAGTGAATAGGGAAGTGTAATTGACCCCTTCACTTAACACAAGAACTAAGTGTCACCCAATGAAATTAATAGGCAGCAGGTTTAAAACAAACATAAGGAAGTACTTCTTCACAAGATGCACAGCCAATCTGTAGAACTTACTACCAGGGATGTTGTGAAGGCCAGAAATATAACGGGGTTCAAAACAGATCTGGATAAATTCAGAGAGAATATGTCCATCAATGGCTATTAGCCAAGATGGTATGGCAATCAGATTCCAGAGGGCAATCTTGTTTGGTAGGTAATGACTCTCATTCTGCTTTGGGAGTGTATTTATAGGCACTAAATTATTTCTTTATATAGGCTTTGCTTCCCAAATATAGTATGTATTCACTTTTACCTGCACTGTTTCAAAATGAAATTAATATCCCGCCTAGAGAGATAAGAAAATAATCAGAATGAGAAAAGAAGATAGTTTAATGCTTAGGAACCTTTTATGAAAGGAGTGAGAAGAAATATAGAAAATGTATAATAAAGGCCCCAGACAATATTCTTTTCATTTAAAGCAAGAACTAAAGTTATACTGATTCCTCCTTGAATATCCTTTTATAAATTCAAAACTGTACAACTTGTAAATGATTCTGTAGTACATTGTAGTTCTCCTGGAACTGAAAGAGAGCACTGGGGAGAACAAGGCAGACAAGCATGCTACAGTTCAGCCAGCTGGCAACTCTCTCTATATATGATCTTTGAATCTAACTGAGATATTTGCTTTTGATTTAAAACAGGGATTTTACTCAATCTGTCAAAATTAATAAAAATTAGAAATTAGATATTTTAACACTGATGGGTATTCTACATTAAAGTGCAAGGAAGTGGAATAATATGTCAGAATAATTCAAATACTCTGAATGAAGCCCATAAGCAAGTTATTTATTTAAGGCTCTGCACGAAAAAGAGGTATTCATTTTTTGCTATTGCAAGTGCCATTTTAGGGACAGGATGTGCCTGGTTCCTGTATTGGTATGCAAGGCAAATAGAGGATACAAGAAATCTGTGTATATGCAGAAGTCAGACACTTGAGCAAACCTTGCCCTTTCCCCTGGGTCTTCATGGAGTTCCCAAGGTGTGTCAGTGGATGTTCTCCACATAGGAGTTCTGGGAGGTATTATACTAATGTAACCCACACACCTTCTGGCTGTGGTGTTCTGTCCCATCTAGTGGCACTGAGACCACTAGAGAGAGAGATTAATGAGTCTGTTCTACAGGCTTAGCTAACAGCCATCTGGCTTTTAGCTTATGCAGTAGAGGCTCATGCATTAGCTCCAGAGGTCCCAGATTTGATCCTGCCTGCCAATTACCAGAGTCTCAGTGTTACACCAACACACATAACAGTAGATAGCATGTCAATTGTTGGGACAGGGATTTGCTGTCATGACCAAATGGGAGTCCTCTTTTGTGAAAAGTTGGCCCACATTATTCTGAATGGTGTCAGTAACCTGGAGAAATTCTTCTCTTTTTTTCAGTGAAGTTGCTCCAGATTTGGACCATGTAAATTGGAGGAGAATTTTGACACACAAACTTTAACCACAGGGTATAAGGTCAACACCAATCACAGTAATTAGTGTACATTCTGCGAAGTGTAATCTAAAACAAAGATTCTAAATTCAGATGGTAACCTGCAGGGTTTTGTTATGATATCACACTAGAAAATTAATAACCACGAGCTGTATTTGCTGATTACTGCAGGCACTCACAGAAGAAGGGTATGCTAAGCCAGATCCTTGCTGAGTTGTTATCCCATACGCCTGCTGGTCAGTTCAGGTGAAAAATATGAAAGAGACTCAACATCTCAGAGCCATGTCCCAAACCCAGTGCTGGAAGTGGAGCCAGCTAGACATCTCTAGAAAAAGTCTTCTACAGCATAACATGCAGCTGAATGGGGAGCCAGGACTTTGGCAATTTTGTAAAAGTTTATGGGACACTCAGAGCTGTGACTCTTTTAATACATTGCAATAAGAAGGGCTGTAACTACCCAGTGAACTATCATTTACTGTTTGTTCCCATTGCATGTGAGATGGGATTAAATGTTCCAAACTAAGCATTTTATTTCCCAAAAATAATAACAAATTTGTAAGCCTTGATTTTTCCTGGATCCTGGAATTGACTTTGCACAGACAGACCCAATGCCTGAGTAGAGCCCACGCAGATCTACTTGCAGTAAGTGTATACGCATGTAGCATAATGGTGACTAGGTGCAATCCAAACTATTCAGAGGCTGTGTCACTGCCTGCCCTGCAAACTTGGGTGCCTCACAATGCATTACTGCTGTAACTCCCAACCTGGGCCCCTCACAAACAGCCAAACAGTATGAAGGTCACACCCCAAGTGTCTGTGTTAGGGTGACCAGACAGCAAATGTGAAAAATCGGGACAGGGGGTGGGAGGTAATAGGAGCCTATATAAAAAAGAGATTCAAAAATTGGGACTGTCCCTATAAAATCGGGACATCTGGTCACCCTAGTCTGTGTATAGTTACAGCCTGCCAGCACCCTCCAGTCACTCTGGCTTCCACCAGTCTTCAATACCACTTGCAGGGTGACCCCAACACACTCCCAGTCCCAGATATTCCTCTAAAAACATGTATTCTGCACTGTTCATCCCTCTCCTGAACAGACCAGTTATTATAGGTCTACTGCCCCTATAAGGGGTCAGTGTACAACAGTTTGCTACCTTAATAGGAGTTACCAAACAATTCAGTTTAAACACAACACTGGATTAGTTTTTATTAAAGAATAAAACAGGTTTATTTAACTACAAAAAGAGAGGCTTTAAGTGAGTACAAGTGTAAGGCATTATAGTCAGAAATGTTACAAGAGAAATAAAGAGAAAACATTTTCTAGTAGCTAAAACATAATAAGTTAGATTTGGTTAAAGGTGAAATCCTTACCACATGTTCCCAGCAACAGGGCTAACCAAATTCTCAGGCGAGAACCCTTCCCGAAGTCCAAACGCTGGTTCCTTTATCTTCTCAGGAGAAAGAGAAAGAAAGAGAGAGAGAGTGTTTTGTCCCTCCCCTTTATAGTTCAATCACCCATTGAAATGTATTTTCCTGAGGGTTACCCTAGATAAAGTTCCTATCAGCTGTGAGGATGGTGAAAGAGGTTCCATGTTGGTGGTTCTTAAAATGCAAACTGATCTGTTCCTGCCCCCCTTCACTGCCAAAGAATGGCCACTTGACAGATGATTGCCAATCAACAATGATAACATCTGGCAAGAGGTGTCAGCTTGTCCTTTGTCTTTGAGAAATGGGTTCACCCACTCCCCAGATTTGTCTGGTAAACACATTTCAGTAGTTACTTCCACTTATGTTCATAACTTTACATATAATGTTGCTAAATGCATTTCACCATGATATTATTGGCCAGTGAGTTTAGTTATCAAATGATACCTCACAAGGCATATTTTTTACAAAGTTTATTATAGTCATGTGTAGGATGTGAATATAGAGGGTACATGTGATCACAGAGACTATGTGGTAGAAAATCAAATTATTGTTGGCCAGAGTTTACTATCTGGTAATTATCTGAGAAGTCGTGGAGGACAGGAGAGATCCCAGCGGACTAGAAAAGTGCAATTATAGAACCTATCTATGAAAAAGAGAATAAGGACAACCCAGGAAATTATAGACCAGTCAGCTTAACTTCAGTACCTGAAAAAATAATGGAGCAAATAATCAATCACCTAGAAGATAATAAGGTGATAAGTAACAGTCGACTTGGATTTGTCTTGAACAAATCATGTCAAACAAACCTAATATCCTTCTTTGACAGTAACAAGGCTTGTGGATGGGGGAAAGTCAAAGATGTGATATATCTCAATGTTAGTAAGGCTTTTCATACTGTCTCACACAACATTCTCGTAAGCAAAGTAGGGAAATATAAGCTAGACCAATCTACTATAAAGTGGGTGCAAGACTAATTGGAAAATATACTAAAAGTAATTATCAATGGTTCACAGTCAAGCTGGAAGGGCATATCAAGTGGGGTCCTCCAGGTATGTGCCCTTGGTCCAGTTCTATTCAATGTCTTCATAAATAATTTAGATAATGGCATTGAGAGTACACTTATCAAGTTTGTGGATAATATCAAGCTGGAAGGGGTTGCAAACACTTTGGAGGACAGGATTAGAATTCAAAATGATTTTGACAAACTGCAGAAATGGTCTGAAATAAATAAGATGAAATTAAATAAAGACAAACACAAAGTAATACACTTAAGAAAGAATAATAGAAAATGACTGCCTAGGAAGGAGCACTGCAGAAAAGGATTGAGGGTAATAGTGGATCACAAATTAAATATAAGTCAATAATGTAACACTGTTGCAAAAAAACCCAAACATCATTCTGGGATGTATTAGCAGGAGTGTTGTAAGTAAGACATGAGGAGTAATTCTTCAACTCTGCCCAGTACAAAAAAGGTCTCAACTGGAGTATTGTGCCCCATTTTGGTCACCACACTTCAGGAAAGATGTGGACAAATTGGGGAAAGTCCAGTGGAGAGCAACAAAAACAATTAAAGGTCTAGAAAACATGACCTATGAGGAAAGACTGAAAAAAATTAGCTTAGTCTGGAGAAGAGAAGACTGAGGGAGGACATAACTGTCTTCAAGTATGTAAAATGTTGTTATAAAGACAAGTGTGATTAAATTGTTCTCTTTATCCACTGAAGACACAACACGAAATGATGGGCTTAAATTGCAGCAGTGGAGATTTAGGTTAGACATTAGGAAAAACTTCCTAACTGTCTGGGTAGTTAAGCACTGGAACAAATAAGCTAGGGAGATTGTGGAACCTCCATCACTGGAGGTTTTTAAGAAAAGGTTAAACAAACACCTGTTGGGGTAGATAATGTCTAGTCCTGCCTCAGTGCAGGGGACCACACTAGAAGATGAACTTTCGAGGTCCCTTTCAATCCTTCATTTCTATGATTCTTGTTCTTATTAGTAATATCAGTAACTAGGATGGGCATTAACACATACACAATTAGGCCAGATGTAAATTTATGTCACTGGCAAAATAAAATCTTTGTCTACAAAATGGCCTTTCATCTTGAAAAAAGTAGTGGGGGAAATCTGATAGCTATAGTTTTAAATAACATACTTGATCACATCTAAAAATAACATTTACATAACCTTCCTTGCCTGAGTCTCCACAAGTGACTTCAACTTCCTTGCTCAGCTATATTAAAATTTGCAAACACAGTGGAATTTTAGCAGATTTTGTTTCCTAAAAAATGTATGTGTAGTGCAACCTTAGATGCAACAGTAAAGACAAATTTATTTTCTCCTCTCGCTTAAATAAAACGTATGGGATACGAACTACCCACCAGGAGTTTATGGATACAGTATACACTTTTTAATTGCCTTTGATAACTAAATAATAATACCTCTGTATTTGTGCTATACCCTGTGCTATACCTCAGCAAACACCTGGAGTAATTTACTCATCTGGGGCAATATTGGAAAGTGTTTAAGGGCAATCAGTGATAACAAAATATGTCTGGTATTGTCTGTTTTATTACTCCTTTAGCCACAGTAGGCAACACTCTGCAAAAGTATGCAAATATACTAAACCCCTAATTTCCATATCTAAATTGACATATCAAGTAGTTAAATCATTTAAACACATGAATGCTCAATGCAGGAGCAAGTGTGAATGTTTCTGGAATCTCTTAGTGCATTCATATTTTGGCAAATACAATTGTCTTGCCAGATGGTAGAAATTTAGCCCCAAGTGTACAGTGTACTTCTGCTATTGCAGGAGATGCTAATTGCATGATATGAGGAGTTTCTCTGTTGAATGAAAACTAATGACCATTGCCATACTGCTCCATACAAGAAAGGAAATGAAAATGAACCAAATCACAAACTAGTAACAGTCTTACTGCTAGACATACAAAATTTACAGCCAGCCAGTTTGCCTTCCTGCCATGTTTAAGTAGTTCTGGAGTAAAAAAATCTGCCAGATGTGAAAGATTTGGTATCCAGTGCCATATATGAACAACAACATAAACACATTATGGGAAAGAGTTATCAGTGCTCAGTACAGGGAAGTGCATCCCATGCTCCAACCCTTTACTGGATACATTTTACTTCCCCTCCATAAACCAGCTCTGCTCCACAAGCTGTATGTGTGTACACATGCTGGAGGGAAAGATGAGAGCTTCTCTTCTCCCTGCTCTATGTAGAGCTACATACCTCTGGGAGTGCTCAAGGGAGAAGTCCCAGCATTCCTTTCTCCATTTCTGACAGGCACCTGCATGAGGCACACAGGAGAAAAAGGCTCTTCCTGCTCTCCTGTGCACCCATATAAAGTCATGTGTGAAGGGGTGTTCACCCTACACTGGCCCCTCAAGGAGTTAAGGGGCCAATTAACTGCCTAGGCTGCACCTGGAGGAGAAGCCAGGGCACAATGAGGACTAATTAAAGGATGACGCTTATCTGGACAGGAACAGGCAAGGCTTGTATAAAGCCAGGTAGCTGAGAGCAGAAAGAGGCGGTAGTCACTCTCTCTAAGGTTAGGAAGAGAGGGGAGCTTGGTGTGAAGGGACGTGCATACCTGGAGGAAGGTAGAGAAGGAGCCTGATAGAGACAGTGTAAACAGCAGTAAAGTGGGGAACAATGCAGACCTTAACTGTTAGTTGTAGGGTCCATGGGCTGGAACTCGAGAAGAGGGTGGGCCTGGGTTCCCCTACCAGCCACTGAGGAGGTGGCACCCTAGAGGAGCAGTGAATTTGAAGAGTTCCTGGGATGACTGGTACAGAGAGACTTTGGTACACATAGCCCTGGAATGGGAAAACTACGGTGAGCTGGCCAGAGGGCCAAGCCACAAAGAGGAAGTAGTCAAGTCCTGATCATGTGAGCACCTGCAGGATGAGGCATCAGACTGGCGGAGATAGTCCCCAGCTGTGGCCACAAGTAGTTGCTCCCCAAGTGAGCACAGCACCCCATGTGAGTGTGTCAGAATGGGACCATAGATTGTACCTATGCAGGCCCAGTCTCTGCCCACCTACATGAAGGGAGAGGAAATACTGGGCATGCACCTGCAGAGATCAGGAAAGGGAGTAAGTTGGTCTTATATCTGCTAAAGTCTGCGCCAGGAAGATAACTCCAAGCCCCAGTTCTGTGACTAAGACTTCCCATTAGTACTTTAAAGATCATCTCTTCCCCCCCCCCCCTAAAAGTAAATTTCAGCAAATGAGTAATGAGGATGTTACACCACACAGTACCTCAGTCTGAAATTTAAGACCTTCACTTCTGAAACTGCTCTGAAAGAAAACTACTTTACTAGGAAGGAATGCTGCAAATCTTATCTAGACTGCATAACCCATCTTCCACATTGCAAATACTCCTGCTATAATGTACTTCACTGTTCATTATTCACTGCAGGATCCAGTTCAGAATGTGCTATCCTAGACCCAATACTGTGAGAAGCAACCCTCACTGTGACACTAATGTGCATTTTCACTGTGTAAGGATTACAAAGCCAAACCCCTTGTTTTCAGAACCATCCATACACTTTGTGCAACAGATTTCAAAGACTTTGTGTCCCTCTGCATCTCATCCTGGTTTCTGCCATTCAGCTAGCACTTATTATTTAATTGTATTGTTATGGCACCTAGAAGTTCCAACCATAGACTGGGATCTCGTTGTGCGAGGAAGTGTGCAAACACATCACAAAAAGATGGTCTGTGTCCCAAGGAGCTTATAATCCTAAACACATACTTACCTTCTCTTTGCCCTTCTACATCCTGATGGCTGTGTTACAGCCTTCCCTCTGCAGATCTTGTATTTTTTTCTGCCTAACCATCTTATCTGAAATCTTGTCTTTCCTCCCCTGCCTATACATCCTGGCTTCTCTTTCCTTGTGTGATTATTGCTAATTTTTTTTAATTCTGTAAAACATTTGGGGTAATGTTTTTGTGAAGTTCACTATACAAAATACATTTGCAAATATAGTGAATAAGGGGCTCTACCGAACACCTCAGCACATTTCTTGCTTAGAGTTGTAACACAGCTTTCTTAAGGATTAAAAAAGTGCATCAGAAATGATTAGACTATAACTAGAAACATGCTTTGATATAAGAACAGTTAACTGAGATACAATGAGACTAACACAGTCAATAGTTTGTAAGTTTAAAAACAAGGGCATATTATTTATTCTAAATATAATAATGTAGGTCTAGTATAAAGAGGCTTCCATACAAGTAATTTGCTGATCATTATTAGTCAGCGTTGGGAGCCAGCCAGCTGCATTTGGAATTAACTGCCAGCTGTATAATGAGTTATCAGAAAGCCCAGCTGACATGGCAATACAACACCCCACCCTTGATTACACTGATTAGTGTAAAAAAGCAAATCCTCATGAGTGTAGGAGGGAATTCTCTGGTAATAAGCTAGCCTAATGATTTCTAAAGGGTTATTATAATACACATCCATGATGTGCTTACTAATGTCTCATGGATCCCAAGAATAAAATCTGTTATGGTGGTGAAAGGACCAGCAATAGGTGCCAAAAGAGATTAAAAGAGAGAGAGAGAGATGGGCAATATGTTGGAGGTACAGACTTGCTACCCCAAATGCGAATCATAACATATTACCTGTTTCAGACCCTATTACGTACCTGCAAAAATTCAAAGCAGGATTTCAAGATACAAATGATGCAACCTCCTCGGAAATACTATTTTTGCCCATATCACTAGACAGAGATTAGCATTGCAAGAAAATCATTCACTTTGCTTACATTGTCTCAAGTAGGCCCCTGAATTTGCAAATAGTTTGTAGCTATTTTAGTTTTTTTAAGGCAAATGCAATTTGCAGACCATGTCCTCTCGGCAGCTTGCCACTCCATAAATATTACAGGAATTTTTTTTTCAACGAACTTTTGGGGGTAAGATATTTTGCTGCATTTCTTTCAACATATGTTGCTGTTTTTACAGCTGTCTCTCTAAGCAGCCCAGATGTTAAATACACAACCCGGAGATTGAGCAATAACTTGTTGGTTCTGTAATATTAAATTCAGTAAGTTGTTCACTGAGTTCTCCCTGATTCACAGTCTGCTTAAACTCCCTCATGTCATTAACTAACATTTGGCATATAGTATCTGTTCAGCATTTGTCCTGTTTGCTTGTAAATAATCTCAATTTGGCATTATGTCAGATAATCGCTTATTTTTGCTGATGCATTTACAATATTAGAAGTGTTTTCATTACTATTTTCTGAGCCTTCTGCATTAACATTGGTAGCGTCTTCACTATTTACATTCTCTTCATTCTGAGGTAACTTCTCTTTGTCATCTAAATATGTACTGTTGCCCTTCAGTTCTGACAAATTAGTGCCTATTTCCAAGCAAAGCATTATGTATTCTGGGATGAAGATGATGTAGGGAAAATTGCTGCACAAGAGTAAGAATGAAGAGATATTTGGTCTGGCCAGTTGCTGTGACTCAGATTCCACAGGTTCTTAAACAAATTAGACAGGCATATTTCAGACTTGAGGCATGATTCTGATCCTAGTACTTCTTCAAAATGAGAGCATGGAAACATTTGGAATTCTTTAAAGGATTACAGTCTGCAGACACCTACACTTCCTTGGATGTGTTCGTATCCCAGTTCCAATTTTTATATATGTATTTTATAATATGTGTGGAGTTAAACTAGCATGATGGTACAAAATGACAAAAAGCCTGCCTAGTTAGGCATCCCAGGGTTCTTACATTTTATTTGATTGGGGTGAATTAAGTTCTTTAAACAAATGGGACCTTTTGGTTGCAGTTATCAGGCAGCGGGAATTTGACAGGGATAAGTCTCTCAAGCTGCAAAGTGAAATTTTATTTTTTGAGTAACAAATCTGAAGCACTGTCCCAAATTGATGCGTCAGTGGAAGAGGCTTTACAATAAACTGATAACCTAAGCAGTAATATGTCACCAGGACCAGATGGTATTCACTCAAGAGTTCTGAAGGAATTTAAATATGAAAATGCAGAACTACTAACTGTGGTATATAATTTATCACTGAAATCAGCTTCTGAACCAGATGAGAACTACTGTAATTTTTTTAAAAGGGCTCCAGAGAAGATCCTGGTTCACTGGTCTATAATTGCCTAACTTCAGTACTAGGAAAATTGGTCGAAACTATAATAAAGAACAGAACTATCAGACATATAGAGAAACATGATTTGTTGGGGAAGAGTCAATGTGATTTTGGTAAAGGGAAGTCATGCCTCACCAATCTATTAGAAAACTCTGACAGAGTTATCAAGCATGCGGATAAGGATGATCCAGTTGATATAGTGTACTTGGACGTTCAGAAAGTCTATGACAAGGTCCCTCACTAAAAATTCTTAAGCAAAGTAAGTAGCCATGGAATAAGAGGCAAGGTCCTCTCATGGATCAATAACTGGTTGAAAGATAGGAAGCAAAGTGTAGGAATAAATGCTTAATTTTCACAATGGAGGGAGATGAACAGCAGGTTCCCCTAAGGGACCTGTGCTGTTCAAGCTATTCATTAATGATCTGGAAAAGGGATAAACAGTGAAGGGGCAAAAGTCTGCTGACAATACAAAATCACTCAAGATAGTTAAGTCCAACGAAGATTGCAAAGAGTTGCAAAGGGATTTCACAAAACAGGGTGACTGGGCAACAATTGGTAGATGAAACTCAATGTTGATAAGTGCAAAGTAATGCACATTGGAAAACATCATCCCAACTATTCATATAGAATGATTAGATCTAAAATAGCTGTTACCACTCAAGAAAAAAATCTTGGAGTCACCATGGATAGTTCTCTGAAAACTTCTGCTCAATGCCTAGTAGTAACCAAAAGGGCTAACAGTATGTTAAAAACTATTAGGAAAGAGAGAGAAAATAAGACCAAAAATCTTAATAACGCTCAGTAAATCCACGGTGCACCGAAACCTTGAATACTCTCTCCAGTTTTGATTACCGCATCTCAAAAAAAGATATAGTAGAACTGGAAAAGATTCAGAGAAAGGGCAACAAAGATGATCACAGGTATGGAGTGGCTTCCATATGAGACGAGACTAAAATGATTAGGGCTGCTCAACTTAGAGAAGAGTCGACGAAGAGTAGATATGATAGATATCTATAAAATCATGAATGGTGGAAGGGGGAAGTAGTTTTTGTGTTGTGTAAAAGGGTAAACACCAAGGGTCAACCAATGAAATTAATAGGTAGAAGGTTTTAATACAAGCAAGATGAATTACTGTTTCATACAATGCTCAACTAACCTGTGGGACTCATTGCCATAGGATGTTGTAATGGCCAAAAGTATAACAGGGTTCAAAAAAGAACTGGATAAGTTCATGGAGGATAGATCCATCAATTGCTATTGGCCAAGAAGGTCAGGGATGCAATCCCATGCTCTAGGCTACTCTAAACCTCCAACTTCCAGGACCCAGGATGAAAGATGGGGTGGATCACTCCATAACTGGTCTATTCTGTACAATCCCCTTGAAGCTCTGGTATGGGCTTCTGGGAAAGATGGACCCATTGTGTTCTGACCAATTGTGGCAGCTCTTATGCTCTAATGCAAGGGTAGGCAACCTATGGCACGCGTGCCAAAGGTGGCACGCAAGCTGATTTTCAGTGGCACTCACACTGCCCGGGTCCTGGCCACTGGTCCGGGGGGCTTTGCATTTTAATTTAATTTTAAATGAAGCTTCTTAAAAATTTTAAAAATCTTATTTACTTTGCATACAACAAAAGTTTAGTTATATATTATAGACTTATAGAAAGAGACGTTCTTAAAATGTATTACCGGCATGCAAAACCTTAAATTAGAATGAATAAATGAAGACTCGGCACACCACTTCTGAAAGGTTGCCGACCCCTGCTCTAATGGGACCTCTCTTTTGCAGTAAGGTTCTAATAGTGAGTATGAGTAACAATATCTGGCTCTTCTATGTTTATCTTCATTTAAAAAACAATAAAAAATCTGATAACCATAGAACTTTTGAATGCAACAAGTAACCGTGAACCTCAAAACTAACCTGCACTGGTTAAAGGTCTAGACTTATGCAGAGTTAATGCCTCCATAAAACATTCCCCAAATTCTCTTTACTTTCAGCATCTGCTGACTTTTAAAATCATTTGTTACTGAGACTGATATTCTAGTTATATCAATTGTTGAGCCACTCATCTCCTTTCCCTGTCCTCACTATCTTAGCTGAATTTCCCTTTCCTGGTGTCTTCCTCTGACCCTATCTTTCATGACTATCCTGCTGCCTCAGTGCAAGTTTCTCGAGTTTACAGTATAGTGGTCAGGGCCGGCTCCAGGCACCAGCTGAGCAAGCTGGTGCTTGGGGCGGCAGATTGTTGGAGGCGGCATTCTGCCCAATCCTAGGGCGGCACAGCCGCTTTTTGTTGTTGTTGTGTTTTTTTGGTTCTTGTTCCGCTCCAGCCGCCCTGTAGGGGGCGGCAGCGCAGAGAACCAGAGCGCCCTGCAGGGCAGTCCTCTTCCTTCCCTCCCCGCTGACCGGAGCAGAGCCCTCGCGGTAGGAGGCGGCGCAGCGGGAGGGGCCGCGTGGCAGCACCCTTGCTGTAGCCCTGGCCGCCCCCTTCTCTCTCTATCTCCGGCCCGCTCCCTCTCCCCCCCCCCCCCGCTGGTCCCCCTCCACCCGCGCTCAGCCTAGCTTTTTTTTTTTTTTTGCTTTGCCGTTCTGGCCACCCCATTTTTTTTTTGTTTTGTTTTGTTTTTTGCTTGGGGCGGCCAAAAAGCCAGAGCCGGCCTTGATAGTGGTCCAGCACTCCAGGGCTTTTCCCCTATGTAAAACTGACTTGGATTTTATTGCAAGTCCAAGTAAATCATTACTACAGGTGATCACAAATGTTATGCATTGCAGAGGGCTGAGTTCCTTGGCTAGAGGTCATCAAAGCCAAAGGATGGAAAGAATCAATTAAAATTAATGGGAACAGAGAAGAGGGGCTTGAAGGAATTGTCTCTTTGGGAAGTGGACCCATTTAGTATGGGATTGGAAAAGGGTGGAAATGATGATCTTTAATGTGGGATAGGCAAGTCTACTTATCTCTAGGTTCATGCTTAAATCCCCCTGCATCTGGTAACCCAGAGAATGCCACTGCTTGGTGCTTTTCTGTGGAAAGTTCAGAGAACAGACCCCAGACCCACAGAAGAATTGTGCTAGTTCCACTCCCTTATAGGTCTTTTGTGCACCTTCTGCATGCTATCAATTTTGGTCCTTAACAAATTAGTAGAGATATACCAACTTTGACAAGTTTCTCAACCTATCTGCCCTAAGAAACTAGCAATGCCATGCATCTCATCCTGGTATTCTATAAAGAAAGATCTAAGAGAATTCTCTTCCAACTTTTCTATAGCCTCTATGAGGAGAAAGCTTTCTTTTAATTCACTGACCCCTTTAAAATCTGACTTCATGGTACATCCTGAAATTCTCATATTAAAAGATTGTCCATATCTCAAAAATGTACTGTAATGTTATTAGCTTGATTATTGAACCAGAGCAAGTTATCTAGCATCTCGTTTGATTCGTCAGCAATGCTATTTGTGAAAAAGATCTTGCAAAGAGTATTCATTTTTTAAAAAGTCTCTCTATTCTACAAGATTTAAAAAATCTAATCAATTAACTGAAAGTATCTTAGGGCTATGCAGAACTGAGGTATTTTGCAGTTTAAATGTTCTTGCCAATTAAAGCACTCTACGATAGCCTTAGTATTTCCAATCATTTGTCAAGTGTTAAGAATGTCGCAGAAGCCACTAGAATCCAGTGGATACTGATTGACTCCTGTCGTGTGACAGATTAGCCTTTGAAATCCTGAGCCAGGACAGGAGACAGGGACCAGGAAATACATTTCTTTTACCAGTGCTCCTGGATGATGCAGCCTTATGATAGAAACCAAATACATGTTTCTTCCCCACTAAAAATAAACTTCGTTCCTTGAGATTTATCTCAATAAATTTTGTCAGCTTTAATGGTGACTACTTTTTAACAAATTATGTGATATAAATGTTTAAACTGAGGACCTAATTTCAAAGTCCATAGTAAGAAAACTAAAAGTAATTAAGATTATCTACAGATATTGGTCTTAGTAACCCAGTTACTTCTAATATGGTATTCTGATGTATTCTTTATTAATTATTCTTGATGTAGACACACAGTATATTTGTTTTCAAACGTAGCAGCTCATTTGATGATACAGCTTCAGAGAGAGTGTTGATTTTGCTCTTGTTTAAAATGTGGTTGTTTATTGAGAAGAAAGGTGATCATATTGTCAATCAAAAAAATGTGGGCTATATGCAGAACAAATGAGGCTGAGTTACACACACACACACACACACACACACACACACACACACACACACGGCATCAACTTAAATTCCCTTAGCTGCATTTACTCTTACTTAGCTGTGTCCCCCTGTGCCCACAGTTAGGAGTATGGGTGGGTGGGGAGTGAGAATTGCTGCATGCACTAGCATTCTGCACTGTAACTCCCCTGTGTAGACACTGCTGGTGCAAACTAAAAGGTGCCTTGCTCATGTTACCCAGGACTTATTAACGCAAACTAGGCACCGTTTGCCTTGCACCAGCAGCATCCACATGGGGGAGTTACATTTCAGCACACTAGTGCATGCTGCAATTCACAGCTGCATAATCCAAACTGCAGCGCCATGCAGACAAGACATTAGACTCACTTAAGCCATGAACCTGCAATGAGACTTAGCAGGCCCTTGTGCCTGCCTGAAGCCCCATTGACTTCAATGTGTAGATGTATGGGTTTGCTTTCACTGAATTGCTTTCAGGACTGTGGTCTTAGACTCTCTCACTTATGAAACATGTACCTTAAAAACTCATCCTCCTTCTGAATATGGCTACCCTGACTCTAAAAGAGCAAAGGAAATGTAAGGTGGTGTAACTCGCATGCCAAGAGCCAGAAACGTGTAGCAAGCAACTAACCAGTGAGTATACGATGATGTAAATTAAGGTAGGAAGTGGTCTACTCTAACTTAGGCTTTACATGAGTGAGTAGGAGTAAGTATTTGAGCATACAGAAAGCATTCCATAAAAACATCTCGTCCAAGGAAAATGGTTTTTTGATTAAACAGAAACTTTTGCAAAAAAATTCCATTTTCATGCAATTCCTGAAAACACAGAAACTGATCATTTCAGTTTTGGGTTGCTGAAATTTTTTTACTTTTTGGTTGCCGAAAACCATACTCTTTTTTTCAATTTTTATGAAAACCAACATTTTAAAGAATTTTTTTGGCAAATTAAAAAAAAATGGTCGAGTTCTTTTTTTTTTTTTTGGTCGGGAAATATTGTTTCCCTACAGCTCTAGTTAGTAGATCTGTTTCAGATTGTGTAGACATACTTCAAAGTTCATTGGTAACTAAATCAGTTTTAAAACACACTTTTAGTTAAACTGGTTCAAGTTTGTATGAAGAAAAGGCCAAATTAGTGCTAGCAATTCTAACCATCGTCATCTTTCACTTCAGAATATGGCCCACTTTGTATAAGTTTAAGACAAGTGTATTACTAAGCAATTCATGAAATGATTAAATAGCTTAACAAAGAAACCTATACAGAGGTAGATGAACTAATTTAAATACTTTAAAGTTTAAAAAAAATATTTTTGTACATATGTGGCTTATAGGTGTTTGATGCACTTCCTGGTTAGCTGGGAAAAGCCACATTAGGAAAGGGATCACAGAAGTGTAAATTTTACTTTCTTTGATAGATATGTGCTGACTTCCTTGAGACAAAACTGCAAGTTATGCATGATGTAGGACATGGAATAACCTCAGGGCTCAAAGTGCTGTGCAATCACTGCTGCATCTCTGTGTGTTGTTCAGAACTGAAGAATTGGCAATCTTTGTGTGGCTTTTTACAGCTTTCCCAGAATTCTGGGCTGGAAGTACCTTAACACTCTGTTCTTATCAACTGAGCAGTATGAACTGTAATTGCTTTTTTGTATTTAATCTCCTTTTGTTTATCAACAGCAGTAATAGTAGTAGAGAAGGCAGGAGAGGACCATTTCAGGAGGTTGGCTAATAATAGTTATCAGCCAATCTGAGGGAGGGGGGAAATACTGCACAGGAATTTCTCAATGACTTTCCTGCAAATATGCAAATCTCTCTACTCTAGCTACTCTTGCCTTGGATTGTTTCTGCAGTCAGAATTTTCAAGCTGCGTCCCAGTACAAAGGTGCCCTCTGAGCGTCACACTCCTTGCTGCTGAAGCAGAAACACTCCAGAATTTACAAGGAAGCAGGAAAACCCAACACAAAAGAAACAGGGAAATGAAACTGCTAAAAAGGGGAAATGTTTGTTTTTAAGATTTTAAATAATCCTCTGGATTAATCCTTCCTACCCTGCTCTTACTGAAGTCAATAGGACTCTTCTTGTCACTGACCTCCCACAGGACAGGATATGGCTTTTGTGTCTTCCTTCCCTCCCCTCAGGCCTTGAAGACAATAACACTACCAAATTAAAAATCTGATTATTCAGACGAGGATGGCTTCAATTGAGAGACTGATTACTAAACAACTTTAAAAATCAGACCATTCTCATTTATGGGCCTAAATAACCTAATCTCAAATTTTAAAAAATTGGCTTTTGGAGTTTGTTTTTAACTGTGTGACAGTTTTCTGACAAATGGCAAATTTAAAAATTAACTATTCCTACCTATAACTAATTCAGGGCTGTTTTATACCATTTTTATTTTGAGATCATTTTCTTAGGTTAAATGATATACATATTAAGAAAATAATGGCTATTGTCCCATTTTTCCAGTGTATATTATCTTATCAGACCAAATATTGGTTAAAGTCTAGAATACAAGTTAACCTGCTCAGTCAGTCAAATTTGCAGCTCTTGCTTCATGCTATAAGTAGTGTTCTATATTATGAGCACAAAAGCTACCTCTAGTGGTGACAGTTGGTTTCCTTGTTACATAACCCAAGTACTACGTTCTACAGGAAGAACTAAGCCACCCTATCTAGACACACAATAGCTATGGCCCATACTGAGGATCTACTGAAATTGTTGCCATAAAGACTAGTGGATTGTGAACTTTTTAATATGCAAAATAGCCTTTTTTCTTCTTATGTAAACTGTAGTAGAGATATGGAACTGTGATGTCTAGATTCAAATATATTGGAGGGAATAGAATGTATTCAAATTGACAAGACAAGCTGTCACTTAGTCACAGGATGTGGCTTTGATGTCCACATTAACTGTATGAATGTAATACATGGGTAGGTTCAGAATAACAGGTTGAAGCTTCAGAACTCAGTCCTGGAACAGGAACTGTGATATTTTTATGCTATATGCAGAAAAGGTCTTGAATAGTTTAATTAGTATGGGAGACAACTGATAAACTCTGGTATATTATAGTTTCTTTTCAAAAGAAAAAGTAGAGCAGGTTGGTAAGAGTTTCACATAAAAATCATTCATGAGATCAAGGATTGCCTTGTGGCTAAAATACTGGACTGGAATTCAGGAGATCTGGGTTGAATTCCTGGATGTGTCACAACTTTCTTGTAACCTTTGGCAAGTCATTTAATTACTTGGTGCCTCAGATTCCCATCTGTAAAATGGGGATAATATTCCTTTTTAATACCACTTTTTGTCTTGTATGTTTACATCATAAGCACTACAGAGCAAGGATTGTGTCTGACTGGGACCTCTACATGCTGCTATAATACAAACATTAAATAAAAAATATATATGTGATTTGCCAGTACAGAGGGGCAGGGATGTACAGATAGGAACACCTCCTCCTCCCCCCCCCCCCAAGTATATCTGTCACCCATTACCACAAATTTTGTTAAGAAGCAACAAAAGCCTCTGATCCAAATATACAAACCTAATGCCTTTGTATGCCTTGTTGCAGTTTAGGGTGAATTCTGAAAGTTAAACCTCCTGAGAGAGGTTTATGATAGAAAATCTGACGCATTCTTCATTACAGTGGCTCAAGTGACATTACTTTAGCAACAAGACATCAAGAGAGCTTTAGTTAAGTAACTTTGCAAGCAGCCGGGATTGTTCAGTTTGATCAAAGATGGGAGTTGCTAATATTGGGACCCTTCGGCATTTCTAAGGCCTCCAAGACTTTGAAGTGCTTCAGCAAGAACATATTAACCTCTTTTTGGCAAAAGATTGTAAGCAGCAATCTGACATGACCATCTAATTTTCAAGATCAAAGAGTATTGACTGGAAATTTCAGTTGCCATAGCTACATTACTCAACTCTGAGTTTACTATGCTTCTTTTATTACAAGCATACGCTTAACAATTAAGAGTTGCTATATTGACTACGTGGTTTCTCTGTTCAACAAAGTTCTGTTTTCTACCAAATGTTCTTTTTAGCTTACATTATTTTCAGAAACACGAGTTATATTCAGAAAAATTAGAATGAGTTTCCCTTTGGGGGAAACTTTAATTATACTGCAGTGATAACTTGTTTCTTTCATATTTTTGATATTCTTGCAGTAATAGATTATGCACTAAGGCTTAAGAACATAAAAACTGCCATACTGAGTCCGACTAATGACGAGTTTAGCCCAGTGTCCTAATCTTCTGACAGTGGCCAATGCCAGATGCTTCAGAGGGAATGGACAGAACAGGGCAAATATAGAGTGATCAATCCTCTGTCATCAAGATCTAGTTTCTGGCTGCCTGAGGCTTAGGGAGACCCAGAATATGGGGTTGCATCCCTATCCATCTTGGCTAATAGATAAATTCACAGATGATAGGTCCATCAATGGCTAATTCTTTTTTTAATCCAGTTACACTTGTGCCCTTCACTACATCTCCTGGCAACAAGTTCCACAGGTTGCACTGCATGAAGAAGTACTTCCTTTTGTTTGTTTTTAAACCAACTGCCTATTAGTTTCATTGGGTGACCCCTGGATTTTTTTCAGATGGGGAGGACTGCATGCAGTATTCAAGGTGTGGGCAGACAATGGATTTACATAGTGGCATTATGATGTTTACTGTCTTATTATCTATCCCTTTTTTCATTGTTTCGAACAGTGTTTGCTTTTTAAACTGCTGCTGCACATTGAGCAGATGTTTCCAGCGTACTATCCACGATGACTCCAAGATCTTTCTTGAGAGGTATCAGCTAATTTAAACCCCATCATTTTGTATGCGTAGTTGGGATTATGTTTTCCAATGTGCATTACTTTGCACTTATCAACACTGAATTTCATCTGCCATTTTGTCACCCAGTCACCCAGTTTTGTGAGATCCCTTTGTAACTCTTCAGTCAGCTTTGGACTTAACTATCTTGAGTAATTTTGAATCATCTGCATATTTTGTGACCTCACTGTTCACCTCCTTTTTCAGAACATCTATAAACATGTTGAATAGCATGAGTCCCAGTACAGATCCTTGCGGGATGCTGCTATTTACCTCTCTTCATTATGAAAACTGAGCATTTATTCCTACCTTTTGTTTCGTATCTTGTATCCACTTACTGGTGCATGAGAGAACCTCCCCTCTTATTCCATAACTGCTTACTTTGCTCAAGGGCCTTTGGTGTGGGACCTTGTCAATGGCTTTCTGAAAGTCCCAGTACACTGTATCAATTTGATTGCCCTTGTCCACATGATTGACACCCTCAGAGAATTCTAACAGATTGATGAGGCATGATTTCCCTTTACAAAAGCCTTCTTGACTCATCCCCAATACATTTTCTTCTATATGTCTGATAATTCTGTTCTTTACTATGGTTTGAACCAGTTTGCCTAGTACTGAAGTTAGGCTTACTAGCCTGAAACTGTCAGGATCACCTCTGGAGTCTTTTTTAAAAATTGACATCATATTAGCTAACTACCAATTATCTGGTACAGTGGCTGAGTTAAGCAATAGCTTACATACCACAGCAGTTCTGCAATTTCATATCTAAGTTCCTTCAGAACTCTTGAGCGAATACTATCTGGTCCTGATGACTTATTACTGTTTAATTTATCAATTTGTTCCAAAAACTCCTCTGACACCTCAGTCTGGGACAGTTTCTCAGATTTGTCACCTAAAAAGAATGGGACAAATACAGGAATCTTCTTCACATCCTCTGCAGTGAAGACTGATGCAACGAATTCATTTAGTTTCTCTGTTTTGACCTTGTTTTTATCATGGAGTGCTCCTTTAGCATCTCGATCGTCCAGTGGCCCCACTGATTGTTTGGCAGGGTTCCTGCTTCTGATGTACTTTAAAAAGATACTTGCTGTTTGTGTGTATCTTTTGCGAGTTTGAATTCCTTTTTGGCCATCCCAATTATACTTTTGCACTGGACTTACCGGAGTTTGTTCCTTTCTATTTTCCTCAGTAGGATTTGACTTCCAATTAATATAGTATGCCTTTTTGCTTTTAACTGCCTCTTACGCTCCTGTTTAGGCAAGATGGCATTTTTGGTCCTCTTACTGTTTTGGGTTTTTTTGTTTGTTTTTTAATTTGAGGGACACAATTAGTTTGAGCCTTTACTATGGTGTTTTTGAATATTCCATGAAATTTGCAGGCATAATTTGTGTGATTTTCCTTTTAATTTCCGTTTAACGAGAGTACTCATTTTTGTACAGTTCCCATTTTTGAAGTTAAATGTTACTGTGGTGGATTTCTGTGGTATTCCTACGTGTGTCGTCCCTCCTCCACCCCTCACCCCCAGGATATTAGAAACCATAGCGTAATTACATTTATTACTAAACAGTTCAGCTATATTCACGTTTTAGACCAAGTCCTCTATTTAGGACTAAATCCAGAATTGTTTCTTCCTTTATGGGTTCCAGGACAAGCTGCTCCAAGAAGCAGTCAATAACGGTGTCTAGAAAGCTTCTTTCTGTATTCTGTCCTGAGGTGTCACGCTGTCTGGAGTGGTTCATGACCATGAGTGCAAACCTCAGGGCAGAGACCCCAAACTGATTGTTTGTTCTATAATTAGAATTCACCAACCCAGTAACAACTGTGAACTCCTGAAGAATTATATCAGTCTTGCCATGGAGTCAGACTGTTCCCTTGGGCACTCCAGTTTATCTGATGAACTGGGCTGCAACCACAGTCAGTTCTAAGGCAGAGCAACTGGGCTCAATAATTGCCTAGCAATGAAATTAAGGAACAGGCCAACAGCTGGTCCTAGCTGGTCTGGTCCCTGATGATTCCTTCCCTCATGCACACTCTCAGGGGCTAAGCACTATCTGTGCCTAAATGGGGGCACAGAATGTAACAGACTCTCCTTGGCACTGGTGCACTTTGAATCATTCTGTGGACTTCAATGGGCTTTGGATCAGGCCCTCCATGTACAGAAATAGAAGAAATATTTCAGGATTAAAAGCCTCAGTCAGATAATGTTAAGAGGACAGAATCTGGTGCTTAAGGGAACTAATGTATTTTTCAGCTGTTCTTGCTCGAAAGCAGCTTTGTTGTAATTTGGCAAGGTTTAGAAATGTTATCTTGTTGGCTCATGAACCTTATACCTATTTTAGGGCAAAACAATAATGTTCTGCTTAACTCACTTGGAGTAGGAACTCAATTGTTTAAAAAAAATACTTTCTGAAAGTATGGGACTTGATTGTCCTCACCTACCCCGTGATGTGTGAATAATTCTATATCAGGAGAAATCTCCCTGGTCACTGGAGTTACACTAGTCTCAAATCAGTCAAACAAAGAGGAGAATTAGGCCTCCTGAGCTGCTCTTTCCCCAAGTGGAGTTCACACACTGACTATCAGATAAGACCTTGGCTTCCACTCCAGGCCAACTTTAATGGGAGGATTACACAGGCTCCACCTACAAAAATTAGATACTTTACAAGTTCTTTAGATTTCAAGATATAGCTGGAAAGTTGGAGGCAAGGTTTAAAAATGGCAGAGGAAATGGTTTGTCAGGGTCCATGACAAAATTGAATTCATCACAAAATTTTAGGATTTGGAAATATATTATTGATCATGCTGTTGCTTCCACTGAAGGGACAGAAATGTATTTTTATAGTGAATGCCAGAAGCAGAGTTGGTGTCAGGGTGAAGTAGTGTGAATAAGCAAATCGTAGTGACTGTACCAATGGTGGCATCCATCACATATACATTTTTATGCCATTTCACAGGTTTGGATCTTCCAGATTCTCAGTATGTTGAAGGCTGTTAAATTTCCTACTGGGTAATTTGGTATGACAGATATGGGGATGAGTGTGAAGGTGGGTGAGGTAATATCTTTTATTGGACTAACTTCTGTTGGTGAAGAGACAAACTTTCGAGCTCCACAGAACTCTTCTTCACATCTGGGAAAGAGAGTGTCACAGCTAAATACAAGGTGCAACAAAAGAAAAGCTGAATGCACCATAAGTTGGTCCAATAAAAGATATTACCTCACCCACCTTGACTCCGTCATAACCTGGGACAACAAACACTTCAAAAAACAAATATGGTGATGACTAGATATGGGCAAATGTTTTGGTATTCAAACTGAAATTTTGTCCAGACCATGAACCAGATACCCAGTCAAGCTGATTTATACCAGTGGAGGATCTGGCCCCAGGTTTTTGAAATGTATCCATTATTCCAAGACTGCAAGATATTTAAGTAGAGAAATTAGCTAACAAGTTTGGAAAAACAAACAGGAAGAGTCTTTCAGACAAAATATAGGAATAAAATGTTGGAAAAAATATTATTATTCCTTGCAATAACGTTACAGCAAAAATTATGCCAAGAGATCTGAATCTTGCTACATTCTCTTGGCACTAAGACTTACATTAAGCACATGAACAATTTAGTTGCCTGCTAGGAAACAAATGTACTCCACATGTTCTGAAACAAATAAATGTGAGAGATTCCTTTATTCTACAGCCAGGAATCTTAATCTCACTGATAAACAACACAAAATAAAAAAGAAATACATGTGCCTGAGAATGTCACAAATGCTTGTATTGCTAAGGTTCTTCTAGTTATAAAGCAACCTCAGTTTAACACTGAATACAAAGTACATTAAGTTAGGAGTAAAGGATAATATAACTTGATATGATCCATAATCATGACATAATTCCCACAAGCTTGCAAATTCAGTTGTTCTTTTCAGTGGTAACTAAAGCTACAAGATGAGACATGGTATTTCTGCCCATATGTTATGTCTCAAATCTCATGTCAGTTGATTTTGTCTCAGATCAGGTCATGGATTTACAGACATTACCAATGTTATATCAAACAAAAAAAAAGGGTCATACAGAATGTTATGCAAGTATAAAATTATGCATTCATAGAACTTTGATTAACATGGTTTTTCTGTGTTCAGTCTGAAGCAAAAAAAAATGTTGCAAGACTAAATGTATGTCATGGGCATGCAATAATATTAGGATTCACGGGATCAGTCTTGCTCTGACTGAAATCAGTGGCAAGACTGTGATAACACTGTATAAACCAGATTCATCCCTGGTGTTGTTTGACTGAAGTAGATGGAGTTAGACCAAAGACAAAGTTGCCTCATATCTTTAAATATTTGTTGTGTTGTACTTAATACTAATACTTAATAGAGTGGGAATATTGTACGAGACTCAGCCTGGAACTCAAGGAATAGTTAAGAGAAAGCTTTGGGGGAAGAAGAATGTAGAAAGCAAGACACAGAAACTGTTATTTTTTGTGGTTTTCTTCTGCAGAGATTCCACTGGCTGCTGTTTCCTCCAGTGAGATACAGTTTGTAAGAAAGCTACACTATGACAAGTTGTTTAATAGCAATCTCTATTGCCTTTTAGTGTATTTCTGGTAAATAGCCTTGGCAGTTGATTAAAAGGCTTAGTTTTCAGTCATATTTACATCACAGCTGAAGCAACTTATTTTAAAATGTCCACCTTAAATGCTATCATAAGGTACAAATAAGAAACAATGCTGCTTGTGAGCTTTTTTAAAAAAGAGATTTACATTATGAAGTAAACAAAATTCTTTGTTTCATGTTCTCTCTCTCTCTCTCTCGGCATTTGCTTCTCAAAGAATTCCCAATCTTAATATTAGCAATTCTGAGGAAAGCCACATCTTGCATTAAGAAAGCTTTTTTCTGGGAAGGTGCATGAGAGTTGCACTGACCCTGTCCCCTATTTTGTTTTTATAATAAGACCACATCTCTCCCAGAATCACTCTGCTTTGATTTGACCTCTTAGCTCCTCAGCCTTCTCTGCAACCTCCCTATTCCTGTCTCTCATCTACCTTAGCATCAGCGGTGCACCTTATCACCTTGACATCTGTCTTAGCACACCTTGATCCCCTTCTTCTTTGAATTCCTTCCACAGTGAGCTCTGCTCTACTGTACTCTAGCCATCTCTTGTTTGTTGTGCTTCTTTTGTTATATAGCCCATAGTAAAAAGCAACATGTCAAAATTATATTATTTAATGGATATAATCTGTAGTTTGAGCATTGACTAGATTTGGTCTATACTTTTCTGTTAGAAAAAGCAGAAACAACTCTCCTTGCTGCAACTGTATTTAGGACATGGTGTTTGCTTTCATTTTCTAACAAGCAAGATGATGTATAAAACATTGTGTTCTTTCTGTCTCAAGAACTCAACTTGCTCAAACTCGATTCTCCAGAGACCAACTGACAAAGAAAGGATTTTTGGATAAATAGCTTGAGTGTAAACTGACTCAGGGTCTTCTTTCTGATCCAATAAATGAACAGGACCTTCTGCTCAAAGAGGGCCCCAATCCTTCCTGGAAAGGTTTAGAAGGACTTAGCCCAGGCTGTGGGCTTTTTCTGAGCTGAAGCTGTAATGAACTTATGTCCACAGGAAAAAACCCTCTGTGGGCTTCAAGGACTAATCACCAACCAAAGGCCTTGCTGGAGTAAGGGGGTGATCTCCGGTAAGCTTGCTAGCATATGTGTAGGCTCTTTTATTGTTTTCTCTGTAATGCTTTCACTTTAAGAATAAATGAGCTTGCTTAGAAAGAGCTATGTTGGGAACTTAACTGTGGCAATTATACTGTGTACCATCTCTGAGGAAAGAAGCAAAGCAGGCCTACTTAGGCAGACTGTCTTTTTCTGGGGATATCACAGCATAGTCAGGGAACTGTAAAACCTGAAAATACCCTGGTTAGGAGGGAGCGAGATGCATGTCTTCACCCAGGAGAGTGATGGCTGAGGATCCAGGAGCCTAGAACAGGTGCTCAGGCTAATCTACAGGGGGAAATACAAGTGCAGTTGCCCTGAACTGTGACACTACCATCTATGTTCAGACTCAGGAAGAACTCATATTACCACCAGAAAAAGAGAATGCGATTGAGAAAGTAATGGATCAACTCTCAAGCATCTGAGTTGTAGAGAGTTATATTCCTTGAGGATTTTAACCTGCAGATAGTCAGTACCCAGAGCTGTGTCATGTTGATATCATTTTATTCAAAGGTATGTTTATCTTCCTTTCACCTGTAGACAATCCCAAACATGTGTAGGTGAAAAGCTATTGACTGAAAAATATTAACTGCATTTTATTTGAAAGACTCAGGGATATCAATGTGATAACGTTCTACTAGGAGAATCTATTAGCTTTTTGAAAAAAAAACCAAATAGGTTAGAATCCCAGATGCCCAACCTATAATGCCTTCTCTCTTTTTTTTTGGAGGTCCTGTAAAACTTGTTCTGGGTTTGCTTTTGGCTGGCATCCCTTACTGATTTGTATTTTAAAACCCACTTATTATTTCTGACCTGTTCTTTACAGCTAATATTTTATTCTTGCACCAAGGACCTTTTCATATCATAGAATCTTAGGCCCAGAAGGGACCTCAAGAGATCATCTAGTCCAGTCCCCATCATGAGGAGTTTTGATCTCAAAGTCTCATTTCAAGTTGTACTTCTGAGATATACAATGTGATTTCAGGGGGATTATTTTAAAGGCCACTCCTATATTAGAGTCTTTTGGACATGCAGCTTATTGTGGGATCTATAGACAGCTGTCTTCTGTATCCAAATTTGGTTTTAGTTTGTTGTTTCTGAGCAGAAGATACATTTCCTGGTGCAAGAATAAATCTGAGATATAGGCACTGAAGAAGGTCATCAGCATATGCTTAGTTTGGTAGATGACTCCAGTTTTAAAGTCCTGTCTCTCTACTGTGCTCAACATGAAACCAACATGATCAGTATGTATAATGTTAGTAGTCGTCGTATTTAGATGAGTGGGTTGGATCATCCCTTGAAAGCTAAATGTGCATAGGATCCCCTCTACATGTATTATTTCTCCCCTTTCTCCATGGAGGGTAGTGATGGTGCCTCTTGCCTCAGAGTGTCAGGGTTTTCCTGCAAGAAGAAGGGCAAGGTAGTGGGATGTGCATCATTCCACTCACCAACCCATTGGGGATCTGTTGAAAATGTGACACTGCATTAGTATTTCCATGGTATCAGCACGTAGAGGAGTTCATTGCTCCAATAGAATCACAATGTCAAAGAGCTGGGGGATGATCGGGAACCCTGGAGCCAGGGCAGAGGCCCAGAGCCTCACATTCTGGCAGATCTACAGTTTCTTGGGGCCAAACAATTGCTTGTTTCCTGGAGAGTAGGGAGAACCCCGGGGCAAAATAGTCTGAGAATTCAACAAGGAGAATTCTCTTTTCCTGCAGATTCCCTTCTATGGGTTTACTATAAGACTGGTCAATCAGGCTAATGCTTGAGTCTTAGTGCCTGATTTTCATTGGTGTTGCAAACCTGCAGCTCCCACTATCTTCAAATAGAGTTGGGGGGTGCTACACTACTTCAGGAAGTGTGTTGATGTTTCATAGTGAACATTTAACAGACAGCATCTACAGTTTGCTGGGTCCTAGCCAGATTTGGGGACCATGTATACTATTGTCCTATTCATGGTTTGAGGCACTTCTCCTTTCATAATGATTTTATTGAAATAATATTTTATGTATGGGATGACAGTAATAAATCACTATATTTTACAATATTTCCCAGTAGGCTTCCTTTGCCAGAAGATTTACCATTAGACACTTTATAGCTTCCGTCATTTCATCAGATGCTCCAGGCTATTTGTATTATTTCCTAATAATTTTGCTAATGTGATTTTTGAGACAAATAGCTCATACTTATCTTTGCTGTTAAGAAGATCACATTTATAGTACTTCTTACAAGGGGCCTCAGAGATTTCATTTATTATTGTAGGGTCAGAAGTTTGCATTCCTGTAACTGCTTCTAAATTTGAAATTCCAGTTGAACTTGCTAATTTCTTGACCTGGCGAACGAGTAGTTTGCCAACCTCATTGCCATATTCATAATGCTTTTGCTTCGTTGTAGTGTAAACAAGCCCTGCTCTGCTTTCATGTTATAAATTTAATTATGATCATATTTCAACTTTCCAAAGTTCCATCAGCCCCTCATTTGATGTCTCACTGTGATATAGCTTTTATTCAAGATGTTTAATTTTCTAAATTTTCAATTTCCATCACAGGGTTTTTTTTCCTTCAAAAGTATTTTTGATCGGAGACCTCACCTCGGAGGTTTTATAATTTTCCCATTGGCTTCCAGATGTTTTAACTGAGCCTGAATATAATGCAAAGGGACCTCATTCATTTTCTGCTTTGTGGAGGAATATTTGATCTTCAAGTACAAAGTTAATTCACCACCTTTCTGATCTCATTTTGCTTCAAAATTATTATTTGTGTGCGCGATCACAAAGAGCTGTGAAAAGTATGACAAAATTATTAGCAAAAAGAATTCTCATACATTTCTGGACTCAAGTTTCTAGGAGTTATTTTGTTTTAAACTTGTCTGTTCCTGCCCCACATTAAATCTGCTTTGTACCACACTGGTAGCCCAAACCAGACTTAATGTTGATCTAAATAGGCCCAAACCAGACTTAAAGTTGATCTAAATAGGCAGGTGATGAGTCTCTTTATATAATGAAATTCTTCAATAGTGTAAAGCCTGCATAGCTAGCCCTACACCACCACCCCTAGGAGCCACTGGCCTAAGAAGCAAAATGGGGGCATGGCTGGGACTGGGTAAAGGGGATGTGGTTGGAATGCTGCTGCACTCTAGGAACCTCCAGCACAGCTATTTTAAGACCTTTCAGCTGAACATAATTGCATTGGGAGCAAAACCATTCCCCAAAACTGGCTCCTGTGTCAGGACGAATACAAAGTTAGCATAAAGTACCTTTGTACCCCTTCAGGGCCTGTGGTGAGCAGAGCTCAACCAGACCTGAGGACCTAACCTTTCATCTTTTACTTGAAAGCAAGAGTGATAATACAGAGCAGAGATCAACACGGCACTCTGATAATCTATTACCAAAACAGAGATAATCATATTTTTATAGAGCTAGAAAACTCAGCTCTCATCCAGGGATTGGCTGCAGTGAGCCAGTTTCTGATCTCAATTGCAGTGCTATAAATATTGAGTAGCCTGACTGAAACTGATAGGATTATTCCAGATTAAAATCAATTAAAAATCAGAATCTGGCCCAGCATATCTCCCCTCCTGTGACTCAGGAGGCTCAAGTAAGATTTTCTTTTAAAAAGAAAAGCTCCACAATGAAAAGAAAGTGAGTTTTCCCCCACAAAACCTAGGTTAAGTGTAACATGCCTGCTATACAAAAACCAGTCAAATCAGAGTTAAAACTAAAACTCTGGTCCAGCTATGCGGTCTTTACTGAGGCAAAAATCCCACAGAACTCAGTAAGAACTGCAGAAAAGTGAGTGGGTGAAAAAAATTCTTCCCTCAGATTCATGTATCTTGCTCCTATTTGCTTCAGTAAAAACCGTGTGTGCCAATCCAGGGCGGGAAATTGGTCCCTTAATTTCTACAACATATAGTGAGTTATGTTAAGAGATTTCACACTGAATCATTCCTCTGCCATTAAGAAACTGTGAACTGCTTTGCTAAGGGAACACTTTCAAATTTAAATCTCAGGTAATAACTTGCTGCTCATTTAAATTTTCCTGTGTAATAGGAATCCTCCAGACTCTTCCCTAGTTTAGATTCTCTGATCTGAGCAATTTAATTTTCTATTGTGCTCAGATATTTTTGAAATTAATACACTAGTACGCAGTGTTAATATGAAGAACTAGCAACTTTATAGAGTACGTTAATTCTGGCTGGAGGTCTACACAAACATGACTAAAATTCCCAGTATCTTTTCTCCATTGCACAGACTGATTCTACTTTTCTCTGAAGTCATGGTCTGGAATAGAGGGGGCTCTTTCTCTGGTCTTAAAGTGAATGATCCTTGAAATTGACCAACTGAGCTCTCCATGAGTGAAATAAATATAAATACATGTTTTCACTTTGTTTTTCTCAGCGTGAGTTACATGCCCCATTGGGAAAGGGCCACAAGGAAGGCCAAAGCCAGGTGTGTGTCACACTAGGCATGGGAAAACAACAATGTGAGCAAATCAGGGTGAAAGTTCAGCATACACTGGGGTTATTTCAAGCGTATGCATACCTAATACAGTAGATCATGCTCCAAGACCGACAATAATGCAGATAGAATAGAGGCACACTCTTGTTTGGACAGGTGCAATAAATTCATCTTACCATGTGGTGAAAATTAGAACAGGACAGGTTTTTTTTTAAGTCCATTAATCAGTTCTTAAAATGCAACATCATTATTCTAGTATCATAAAAGTCAAGGCATGTGCCTGAGTAAGGGTTCAGTGAACTCAAGGACTGGTGTGTTGATTCTGTTGCCCTTAATAGCTCATTTCCAACACTATTGAGTAAGTCAGGAATTCTACCCCCAGTACGATTTTAGAGTGTAACAGACCAAGAAAGAAAAAACTCATTAGGACACCTGACCTTGAACACAGCAGGCATGGAAAGCATGAAGGGTAAACCTTCATAACGTTGGGCTGCTAAGCCAGAACAAATTGCCAAACCAATAGTAAAGTTACAGTAAATTGTTCACCAGAGATTCTGTCTCGCAAGCTTAGGCTACCACGTTCATTGCTGTTTGCCTACTTTGGCAAACCTCTCTCCTTCACACTGTGCTGATTTAATCCAACTGTTTCATGTTGGGGCAACAGGGATTACTGCTTACATCATCTCAGAGGGCTGTCGTATGATCCCATTAATTAGTCAGTCATGTAATTTCAGATGCTTTTCTAGAATTTAGGAGTCTCAAAGGCTTATGGGATCAGCAATGTGGAAGTGGAGTAAACGTCTATGGGTATACAGTGTTCTAGGAGTGTGACAGAGAGGTCGCATGGGTATAAGTGAAAGCAGACCCTGGCACTGTGTGTTGAAAGCTCTAAAACTGAATTGGGTGGAAATTAAAGCCTGGCAAAGGCCCAGCACTGCAGGAAGTTCTGGATGCTCACCCAGCCATTTCTAAAGATGGGTTAGGGACCCTGGAAGATTTAACAGCCAAAATTTACATTTGAGGATAGGGTCCAGTCAAAATACTTTCAAGCAATAATTCCTTATGCCCTCAGTGAAAAGACTGAGACACAGGCTGGAAAAGGAGGGCATCGTTTCACCAGTGCAGTTTTCTGAATCGTGCCCATGGTTAAACCAGACAAGACCATCTGCATCTGTGGAGATTATAAAGTCATTGTGAATCAGGTCTCTGAGTTGGGTAATTGCCCCATTCTATGGATGGAGGCGTTGCTGGCAGTTTTAGGTGGGGGTCAAACATTAAGTAAGCTGGACATGTCTCAAACATACCAGCAGATAAAGCTGGAGTGTGATGGGGGGAAAGTTCTGCCCAGTTAGGTCCAGGAGTATGGAAATGAGCATAAAGAATGGACATGTATTGTGAGGCACAAGTTGTTATTCCCCTACAAGGACCAGATCAACTCCTGACTGAGTTACATGAAGAACATCTTGGGATTTCCACATGAAATCTTTGGCTCCGAGTTATTTATAGTGGCCAAAAATGGATGAGGAACTGGAAAAAGTAGTAATGGAATGTCACCAATGTCAGGTATACCAGCAGACACCAGCACTGGTCCTGGGACTGGCCAGGACCCCCAAACTTTGCAGCTCATATGCAGGGGAAATGTTTCTAATCACAGTGGATGCTCATCTGAAATGGCTAGAAGTGCATGTGATGACGTCAACTGCACTTGTGAAAAATTCAGACAGACCTGTGCCACACACAGACTATTGGCAGCACTTTTCACAGACAGCGGACCAAGTTTCATGAGCATGGAGTTTAAAGACTTTCTGAGCAAAAATGGGATTAAACATATTCAAACTTTCCTATATCATCCAGCCACCAATGGTCTATCAGAGAGAGCTGTGTGAACTTGCAAAGAAGCAATAAAGATGATTTAATGGGAGCTTGGAAATGAAGCTGGCTCAATTTCTTTTGAAATACAGAATCACTTGTCAAACTGTGATAGGAATGAGTTCAACCCAGTGGCTGATGGGAAGAAAGATAAGAACTCATTTGGACTTACTCCATCCCAGTATGGAGGGGGAAGTGTTAAGGAAACAAGTTTTCAAAAAGAAAACTGACTATCAGACTCAAAACAGAGTTGGGCCCGAAGTACCAGCTTTAGGCCTAGTTTCAATACTCACCAGGCAACATGGATTCTGGGTACTATCCTAGAGTAGCAAACTGGATCCTTGTCTTTTAAAGCCCATTTAAGTGATGGGCAAGTCATAAGATGATATCAGGATCATGTCCACTTGTGGAGTGATGTGTAAGAACCAGAGCCTTTGCCCTGGAGGAGCCTACTTCAAAGGGGAAGTAGTTTTGCCAGGAATGCCTGAGATAGGGATAACTATAGCATTGCTGAACCAGGAGACTGGAGGAAGTGGGTCTTTTCCCCTGGAGACAGCCCTGGCTGCCACAGAGAGGTGCTAACCCATAAAAGATAGAAGAGCCCCAAGTTATTTAAAAAAATACACCCAGACTGTAAATTAAGAGGGGAGGTATGTTGTAAAGTGGTCATCAAGGAGTTAACTGGGTTACCCCAAGGATTATGGTTTGGAGCCATGCTCCACCCCTCCCTGGCTTCCTGTTGGTTTGCGTGTGTGTTTCCCTTACTCTGTATATAGATGAATAAATCAGAATGTTCCTAGCCTGCAGTTTTGTAAATAAAGTATTTGTTGTGCACTGAGCCGTGCCTTTACAAAAGTCACACATTGCTTTGCTTCCATGTAGGTAAGCAGCTGATATTTTCCATCCAAAAAACTCAAAACATCTGTGATGAATATACCTATTTTTTCTATGCATTTGCAAAGGCAAATGGCAGCACTTGTATGCGTCTTAGCTGTTTGAGTGTCCCTTTGGACATTATTAGTGTATGAAAACTGCTTGTATTAATCATTTGTACAGGCTTGCAACAGTATAATGTTACTATTTGTAAAGGAAAGAAAACACTTTACCCTTTATTTTACACATCCATCTTCAAGTAAAAGGAAAACGTGATAGAGACTGAAGTCTAGGGCCTGATTCAAAAGCCACTATGCCAGTAGAAGTCTTTCCATGGACTGTAATGTGCTCAGAATCTAGTCCTAGATGTTTACTAATGCATATCCCGCCCAAGGATGGTTTATTTGGGATTCAAAGACGCTGAATTAACCTTACAGACTTAGGACTTGTCTACACTGGCAATTTATAGCACTGCAACTTTCTCACTCAGGGGTGTGAAAAAACATCCCCCTGAGCACAGCAAGTTTCAGCACTGTAAAGCGCCAGCATAGACAGTGCCCCAGCGCTGGGAGCTATGCCCTCATTGAGGTGGTTTTTTTAGAGCGCTGGGAAAGCTCTCTCCCAGCGCTGCACCGCGAAAGCTCTCTCCCAGCGCTGCGCTGCGACCACACAAGCCACATTAAAGCACCGCCGCGGCAGCCCTAACTGGCTGTCAGGATTTAGGAATGTTTTGCACAAAAGTTTTCATATTTAAAACAAAGAAAAGTGATTTCCAGTATTTTTGGCTAATAAGGGCAAAGCTTTTTAAATCCAAATGATAGCAAAACTGAAATATTATAAAATGCCATTGGGAATGCAGTTGGTGACATTTTTTGACCAAAGCTTTTTCGGGGGCAACCATGTGGATTCAGTGATACCAAAACATTTTGAAAATGTCTGTCAGTTTCACCAAATTGTTTCAGTCAACAAACAGACAAACAAAAAATCCCTAACAATCAAAACATTTTGTGTCAACGTTTTTAAATGAAACATTTTGATTTTCATTTTGAAACAACATTTTATTTCAAAATTTCCTTTAATTATATATTTTTTAATTTTAAATTAAAAATGCACAAACAGAACAGAACATTTCATTTTGGGTCAAACAAAATATTTCACTTGACCTAAAATTATTTTCCCCCAACTTTTTGATGCGCTGAAAATGTCAGAAAAAAATAGTTTTTGGTTTGACCCAGAATTTTGGTTGGTTTTTTTTTAATTGCTAGCAAGCCAAAAATATCTGTTGTTAACATTAAAAAGTCAGAGGATCAGAAACCATGTGGATCAAAATTGAAGTCAAGGGATTGCACAAAGCTTTATTAATCAAAACTGCAGTTTCACATAACTCCATTGTTAATTCTGTTGTGGGGGGTGGTTGAAGCCATGTTGTCCTATATACCAAGATGTCTCTCTCTCTCTATATATATATATATATATAAGGTAGCTTTTTCATAAGTGTCTAAGTAACTTTGGATTCTAAGTTTTATTTTCAAAAGTGATTTAGGCACTTAAGAGCCTAAGGCTCCTTGATTTCCGTGAGATTTAGGGCCAGATTTTTCAAGGGCATTCACAGTTGAGACCAGATTTGTCAAAAGAGCTTGCCGGCCCTTTTGGCAGCTAAATAAGGGTCAGACTTTCAAAAGCATTTATCACCCAGCAGCGCCCACTGCCTCACTCATTATCACAGATGTAAGTGCCTAAAGTAGATGGGCTCTTCTGAAAATCTGGCCCTTAAACTCACAGGTGCCTAAATCACTTTAAAAATGGGATTTAAGCTCCTAATTCACGTAAGCACTTTTGAAACATTTACCCACAGTTTTATATATTGCTGTCACCTATAAATATTAGGTGCTAGATTCTCAGCTGGTGCAAATCAGCCTACTCCCATCTCCCCCCTTCCCCTGATGTCACATAAATGGAGGATCATTGAGATTCCCTCTCAGACCACTTTCCACTTCCCAAGAACTCAGTTTGACTCCAACCTTCATCACTCAGGTGTCTTTATCTGACATACAGCAGTACTACACTGAGTTGATCAGACTCATATTCAGGAGAGGGGGGGATGGATGCAGGATATGTCAAAGTTAGACAGAAATCCTCTCCCTTTATATACATTACACATTTCATTGCATTTACTATACAGTGAATTACACATTTTTGGATTGGCTTGGTTTCTTTGCAGGAACCAAGCCGTGTGCAGCATCCACTGTCCATGGTTCGACTTCCTCTTTAGCTCATCTCTACATTCCTAATGTATTTTGTCCCTTGTTATCTAGTCCATAGTAAATAGTTCCCCGGGTGTTCTCCCTCTTATCTTAGTTGGCTCAGGCACTCTGTCATCTTAGCCTACTGACCTATTTACTTATCTTATTTAGCAAAAAACATTCTGTTTTCAATCTAACGATTCATTTACTTCCCTAATTCTATCTTTCAAAAAATGAGGCCTCCCTCCATGTGTTTAATTACTCATGTCAAGCCAGACCTCAGCTACCAGGATCAGGCCCTAGATATCAGAGCTAGGTTTCTTCAAAAAATGGCTTGGAGACAGCCACTGAAGCTCTTTGTGTCTGCCCCTGCTGTGGGATACCCCCACAGGATGTGAGTAGACTCAGTGACTGCATAGCTAATAAAAAATAATAAAATTCAGCACTCCGAACAATGACAGCCTTGCTGATTGCTTATGTTTCTCAGTACTCAAGTGGGTTGAACAGCAATCCTGTAAGATGCATTTTGAACACACATGCCTCTCAAAACATGCCTCTAGATTGATGACTGGAATCGCACCACACTTACCAAAAAAAAAAAAAAAAAAAAAAAAAACCCCTAACAAACAGAAAACAGAGAAATATTGTCCATGGTTTCCAATTAATTTATATACATATATAAAAATCTTGTCACAAGTGCCTGTGAATGAAGATTAGAAATACAGAAGTGCAATGAAAGAAAAACTCTAATACTAGAAAATAAGAGAGACAAGATGCAGGAGGTAATATCTTTTATTGGACCAACTTTTTTTGGTGAGAGAGAGAAGTTTTCGAGCTACAGGGCTCTTCTTCAAGTCTGGGTAGGGTACTAATAGTGTCACAGCTAAATACAAGATCAAACAGACAGTTTAGCATAAGTAGTTAGCATATATCCTATCTGTTTGATCTTGTTTTTAGCTGTGACACTCTTAGTACCTTTCCCAGCCCTGAAGAAGAACTCGGTGTAGCAGAAAAGCTTGTCTCTCTCACCAAAGAAAGTAGGTCTAATAAAAGATATTACCTCATCCACCATGCCTCTAATATCCTGGGACTGACATGGCTACAACAACACTACATATACCAGAAAATACTTAGCGTTTAGAAGTCAGCTGGGGAGTTTTCATTTTCAACATTTCTCTAAAATGCTTTAGGCATGAAACACCCGTCCTGAGGTTTGACAGTGGTTGATCTTTATATTAGCAGTTTAAATGCATTTTATATTGGCAGTTTTCTCCCAAACCTTGTGCACATTCTGCCATATTGTATTACGCTGCATCTGGTTACGTTCTGTTATGACATTACCGTACGTGACATGACATGTCACATTGTGAGATAATGAGTCAGAAATTTGTGTTAATAATTGTTTTGACTGCTCCCCGTGAACAAGTTTTGCAGCCGTATGTTTGGCATCTATAATGATTTTATTTAAAAAAATCTGCATTTCAGGTAGGAAAGTAACAATTGTACAAACTGCAGGCTGACAGTCAGACTTGGTTAGCCAGTATCTAGAGCAATGTTTGGTACTGTATTGGGAATAGCAGCTTTTGTGTCAAATCCAGGCATTGTTTCTGTATAAGAACCACATGAGTCCCTTAATGCTACAAGTGCTGCCACCACATGGTTGGGCTCAAAGCAGTCAGGAGTTGAAGAAGGGAAAGAGACTTTCTCCAGCAAGCATTTTGAGTTAAGAACTTAGTCAGAATTCTTTCTGTGGATCATATGATGCATTCAATCACCCCCAAAGGCCACCACCCACTCAGTCCAGAAGAAAACTACCTCCACGCCTTGTGGAAAATTGAGGGAGTCATTGTCTCTTCTCACATAACTCCTTGTGTACAGCAGCCATGCAAAGATGTCTAGGAGTACAGTCCTGGACCCTCCCATGATAGCCATTTAAACTCTTTGTGTTTGTCCCAGTTGTGGGATACCTGCAGGATGTGAGTAGACTCAGTGGCAGTATAGCTAAACTCTGCTGTTCAGCTGTGGGAAACTCTGTGCCACTGAGCATAGTCTGGTAGAGATTTGGCCTGGTTCTACAACCTCTTGATCAATAAACATTCATTTCTTTTTAATGTCTAAGATGAGATTTGCTGTGACAGACAGATTTAATTGCATACCTCAGAAAATTACCAGCACAACCTTCTCCATATTTATAAGGAAGGTGGCAAGATTTTACTTCATTTCCTTTAGAGTGGTCCAGGCCCAAAGTATACATCATTATTACTCAGCTCGTTTATGTTGCTCTATATTTCCCAAAGAAACTCGGATCAGCTACATTCTCCTTTTGCGGTTTCAATCCCTCTGATTTCTGTTTAACTTCAACAACTGTTTGAAGTGGAGTGCAAATCTTGTTTAGCAAACATATCCTCCTTTGTCTAATCAGCATAATGTTTGATTTGTTGTAATTCATTCTTTCACTTTCATCATTTTGCATATCCATGACCTGCAGTAACATTTCCAAATGTTCATATCAAAGTCAGAAATATCAGGTAATAATAACTCTGCATATTTTCTGCTCAGATGACCTGAAATTCTGTGTACAATTAACTTGACTGGATTCAGATTATGTCATGCAACAACACCCCTCTTAGTCTTCATTTCCTCAGTTCTAGGAGGAATCTTATTTGCAAGTTATGGCTATTACAATGGTACCACATGTGGTTCACAGCACTAACTGCCTTTGACTGACTACATGGTAATTTAGAGACTGCAGGATACATTTGCGACTGATTTACACCTTGTTCATAGATTCTTAACATCCATTGCTTGGATAACCATTACCCAGAGACTGGTATGACAGCTACATTTTTATTGTTGTATTAGAAATTCTTTGGAAATAGAACACTATAAAACAATAACCACAAAGTAGACATATGTTGCTCATTGACAGTGTTGGAGTTATGTTCTACACAATATATTCACAGGAAAAATCCTTTCCTCAGCTGAAATACTGGGTATGCAGTAGGCTGATGGGGATCCAAGTAGGGAGTAATAACAGAACCAGATCTGGGGCTTTTGTTGAAGTGTCTGTGCTTCATGATGAGTCAGTCCAGGAGAATAATCCTCAATGAAGTCACCACACTTTCCTAGGCCCAGTAACTCCAGCACAATCAAGGTAAGAAACCTAAAAAGAAATCAAACTGATGTCTTAAGGAGTAAATCATGAATTAGGCCACTGTTGCATAAGAGTCTGAAAATGGAAAACACTACATTAGTATTAGTCAGTATTACTATGCAGCCTCTAAATTTTACTTCAAATTGCACCGTATTTTAATTCTTCATCACTACCAAGTAGGTTTGTTTTCAGCCTAACATGCCAACTACAGTTGGTGGATTTTTAATTTCTTATAGCTTTTCAGCTTACATTTACTCTAGGCAGTGATTAATAATAATCAACTTGAAACTACTACTAGCATAAAAATCTTTGCATTGTCAGCAATACATCTCTTAAACACTGCACTGTAATTTGTCATAGTTCACCATCATTTATAATTCCATTAAATATGCTTCAAAATACAGGGCTGGAAGTGGCTACAAAGTGCACTTGTCCTTAGCAAGTGGATTTGTGCGTTTCCCTGTCAGAAGACTGTATTCTAGGACTTACCCAGAGAGAGAGATACAGCAGTCACATGGAATGTGCGGGGCAACCAGCAGTCCATTCTTGTGCTGTGCTAATGTGCCATCATACAAGGATCTGCCTTCACCGCCCTTGGTTAACATGGATTGGCAGGGAGAGAACACTGGGAGCGGAGCCTTACCTGCTCCTTACCTCGCCAAGTCACCATGGCTAAATCGCTCAAGGGAAGGACTATCACATTAATTTCATCATCTGAGATTTTGTTTACTATGAAGGCAGTGGTCAACATGTGTTGTATAAAACCAGAAATGGGAAGAACAGGTGCCTTTAAAGTTACCTTTACAATACCCCAAGCCTGGGGCTGGCCAGAGCTGAAGAGGAGCAGCACAGAGAAGCTGTGTTGGCTCTGGAGTGCTAACAAGAGTAAAAAGAGGTAAAAGTAGTTTGTCACATCAATCAGCAAAAATTCACAGAGAGGACGCACTACATGTACTGAGTGAGAGCAGTACTTTCACACTGATCAGATTAGAACTCAACTTCAAAATATTTTAATGCATTTTATCTTGCTCACATGACTTGGATTTTTAAAAGGACTAGGGACTGAACTGTGTTCTCACGTATACCAGTGTAAAGCGCCTCCAGGTATTTTTTTCAGTGGTGATTTCAGTAGTGTTCAGGTTTACACTGGTATCAGAATCTGAATCAGATCAGAATCTGTGTATGTTTGTGTTGCACAACAGGGTCTAAGTGCACAGTGGGGTCAGATGAAGGAGAACTGGTTGAAAAGGAACAATATCAATCCATTTCCTAAGTGAGAGCCATTGAAAATACATGGAAAAAACAATTAGTTGGGCCTGATACTGCTCCCATTGAAGTCATGATGAAAACTAATATTGAGTAAATTGGAAGTAGGATTGGATACGTTGCCTGCACATCTGGCTCAGTAATTTAAGTATGTTCCAATTACTTGGCACATTATCTCTATAATTCTTCTTCTTGAGCTAAATAATTTCCTTTTCTCTTTTACCATAATCAGTTATTCTAAATTTTCCTTTTTCTGTAGAAAAACAGCCCTCCAAAACTCCCTAAGAAAATGAAAAAGCGGGATATAAAATGTTTGTAGTTGTAAGTTCTAATAAATATTTTATTTAGTCAAGGAGTAGCCCAGTGAAGAAACACATACCATCCATTGCTTCTGAAAAATTATATTATAGTGCCAATGAAAAAGTGAATAAAAGGAACCAAATTGTTAAGACCTCTTCAGATCTGTCATAAATGATATAGTCCTAAAGAAATCAGTCATGTTTACGTGTGTGTCATTGTCGTTAGCTATTAGTTTGTGAATAGTCCAGTATGTTATGTATCATTATTATTCATTTGCATTAAAATAGTGCCCAGAGGGCTCACTCAGGATTGGAGCTCATTTGTGCTAGGTATAACAAGGCCATCCAAGAAAAAATTTGAAGAGCAATTAACTAAAAACACACAAATTAACAGCATTGTTTTAAGTACATCAGCATCAGGAAGTCTGCCAAAGAGTCAATGGGACCATAGGACCATGAAGGTGCTAAAGGAGCACTCTGGGAGGCAAGGCCATTGCAGAGAAGCTAAATTAATTTGTGTGTCAGTTTTCCCTGCAGAGGATGTGGGGAAGATCCCCCCACAACTTGAGTCATCTTTTTTAGATGACAGATCGGAGGAACTGTCCCAGATTGAGATGTTCATAGAGGAGATTTTGGAAGAAATGGATAAATTAAACAATAATAAGTCACCCAGACCAGATGGTATTCACCCAAGAGTTCTAAAGGAACTCATGAAATTTCAAAACTCCTAATTGCCGTATGTAACCTATTGCTTAAAACACCCTCTCTACCAGATGACTGATGCTAATGTAATTTCGCTTTTTTGAAAGATGCTCCTGAGGCGACCCTGATGTTTACAGGCCAGTAAGCCTAACTTCAGTACCAGGCAAATTTATTGAAACTATAGTAAAGAACAGAATTATCAGACACATAGATAAACACAATATTGGAGAAAATTCAACACAGCCTTTGTAAAGAGAAATCATTTCTCACCAATCTATTAGAATTCTTTGAGGGAGTCAACCAGCATGTAGAAAAGGATGATCCAGTGGATTTAGTGTATTTGGACTTTCAGAAAACCTTGACAAGATCCCTCATCAAAGGATCTTAAGCAAACGAGGCAATCATGGGAAAAGAGGGAGGGTTCTGTCATTAATCAGTAACTGGTTAAAAGGTAGGAATAAATGGTCAGTTTTCACAATGGAAAGAGATAAGTATCATGGTCCCCCCAAAAGAGATGTACTGGGACCTGTGCTGTTCAACATATTCATAAATGATTTAGAAAAGGGGGGAAACAGTGAGGTGGCAAAATTTGCAGATGATTGAAAATTACTCAAAATAATCAGCTTTGGATGTAACTGTGGAGAGTTATAAAGGGTTCTCACTAAATTGGGTGACTATAACAATTGGCAAATGAAATTCAATGTTGATAAGTGCAAAGAATTGCACATTGGAAAATATGAGCCCAGTTATACATACAAAATCATGGGGTCTAAATTAGCTGTTGCCGCTCAAGAAAGAGATTTTGGAGTCATGGTGGATAATTCTCTGAAAACATCAGCTCAATGTGAGTAGCAATCAAAAATGCTGGCCAAATGTTAGGAGCATTAGGAAAGAGAGAGATAATAAAACAGAAAATATCACAATGCTACTCTATAAATTCATGGTATGCCTGCACTTTTTGAGTGCTGAGTGCAGTTCTAGTTGCCCCATCTTTAAAAAGATATATTAGAATTGAAAAAGATACAGTGAAGGGCAACAAAAATTATTAGGGATATGGAACAGTTTCCATATGAGGAAAGATTAACAAGACTGGTTCTGTTCAGCTTAAAAAAAAAAGATGCCAGAGGGGTGGAAGGAATATGATAGAGATCTATAAAATCACAAATGGGGTGGAGAAAATCAATAGAGAAGTGTTCATTACCCCTTTACATAACACACCCAATGAAATTAATAGGCAGCAGTTTTAAAACAAACAAAAGGAGGCACTTCTTCGAACAACACACAGTGAACATGTGGAACTTGTTGCCATGGGATGTTGGGAAGACCAAAAGTATAACTAGGTTCAAAAAAAGAATTAATTAAATTCATGTAGGATAGGCCCATCAGTGGCTATTAGCCCAGATAGTCAGAGATGTAATCCCATGCTCTGAGTATCCCTAAAACTGTCTGCCAGAAGCTGGGACTGGATGACAAGGAATGGATCACCTGAAATTGGCCTGATCTGTTCATTCCTTCTGAAGGATCTGGCACTGGTCACTGTCAGAAGACAGGATATTGAGCTAGATATACCATTGGTCTGACCCAGTCTGGCATTCTTATGCATTGTGTAAACACATAGGAAAATATTGTCCCTGCTGGAAAAAGCTAGAATACCAATATAAATATTTTTTTCTCTTTGGAAATGAATGTTGGCCTGGAGTAGCTAATGACTATGATGGGAAGGAAATATGGGTCTTTCAAAGCATAGGGGTCAAGGAGGTCTGAGACATTAGGGACACTCCTTTTTTCCCCACGTAAACAAGTATTCTTTCTTATAACCATAAACAAGAAAGGAGGTTACTCCACTTGACAAATTAACTCATTACTGGAAATATTTGTACCATTCCTGAAAAGTGTGCTGATTATATTATAGCATCAATGTAACCCTGAAAAGGGTTTCATTATTTAAAACTAATTTGTAGGAGGGGTCTTTGAATTTTATGGCTGTTCCCTAAAGTGTTAGATTAGAGGAAATAGCTAAATTTTGTGGGAATGTGTAGATTCTGATTAAACTTTTGATGGGAAAAAGTGAATGATTTTATTTCAAAAGTCAAAACAAAATATTTTACATTGTTGTATTATATTAAAACATTGTAATACTATATTAGTTATGTATATAATATGTGGATAGACCTCTGCATTTAATACAATATAAAAGTCTAAACAAAATAAATTAAAAATAAAATATTGGGCCAGTATGAAAACAAAACATTTCAGTGGTCCCAAAATGAAATTATTCAGAATTTTGGTTTTATGAAAAATTTCAAAATTTTTGTTCCAATTTGGAACAATTTTTAATTTGAAATGTTGGCATTTCCCATAGAATGGAAATTCTAATTCCCAACCAGCTCTGGTAGTGAACATCTGAGCAATCTTATCTACAATAGCTTCTACATATGTGCAGGATGGGTTATAAGATAATCAAGCAGGATATTACTAAAGTCCTGAGTACAAGTCTCATCAAAATAATTTACCATAATATATACTGTATGCAAGAATGAGTACCTAAAGAAAAAAGTACCAACTAGAGTTGAAGACTGGCAATTAGCATACTCCCTCATATTCCACAATTCTAACCGAACTCATCTCTCTGCTATTCCAGTCCTGCTCCACTTTTAGACAGAGAATACAAATTTTGCCAAATTGTGTGGTGGACACATGTTTTAGAAACTAGAACAAGAATAATAAACTCATTTCACTCTGTGTGACAGGCTGGCAGTCTAATCATCAGTGGACAGTTGATTAAGGTAATTGACTCCCACTTTCTCTCAGTATGTGGACGCTCATATTGTGGTTTGACATAGGCTGAAAGACTATATCTTTTATTGGACCAACTTCTGTTGGTGAGAGAAACAAGCTTTTGTGCTTATACAGAGCTCTTCTGCAGATCCAACAACACTTCTTGACCTACAACAACATTGCATAGTTAGGCTGAGTTAGAGCACCCAGAGCCTGGTATTGCCTGTTAACAGGACATATGCAAGTGAATATGTGTTTTCATTTAACAGTGGTGAACCTGGGGATAGGGTGCCATGCAGTCTTAGACATTCCACCTAAATTAGTCAGCACCATTGGTGTACACTCTGATCAGTGATGGATTCCTCATAAGTGTAATATAACTTCTATATATTCTGTAGTGATGAGGGAGAGATGACTCTGTTCCACAGACATGCAGAGAATATCTCCTCTGTGATCACAGAGTGTATGGAAGTTGCATCACATATATGATTTATAACTCTGAGAGTACACCATGAAAACAGTAAGAGCGCTCTAAGCATAGTGCAGTGACATTTTCAGCTCTGAATCACAAGTTGAATTCGAGTAGCTGTGCAACACAGATTTTCTGCAGCTCAAATGGTTTAACCCCAACTTCGTTTGAGAGATCCCGTAGGGATTAGATAAGGGTACGCAGAACCAGCTTTCCAAAAAGATTCAGCATCACAGAGAAGAAGTGCTGGACAGTTATAAACAGTGGTGCAGGTAGAAATAATTTCTTGCTGGTACTGCACTCATGGGAGAGACACAAAGGGGGTTGAGGGGGACGTGACCTCCCCAGGTGACCCTCCAAGTTTGTAAATTGTTCTAGATGAAACTGACAATGCCTGAGCTGTCAGATCAGAAGGAGCTTCATTCGAATAAAGGTGAGCAGATGCATGATAAGTCTTAGCTCTGTTGCTAAGTTGAGGAATGTATTTTCAGCAAAGTTCTTGGCAGATTCCTGAGGCAGCTGGTTTAAGTCCGTCAGTGTCCAGCATTATAATCTTCACTTATAGTTCTCTCACCCATAAAGCTAGAAAATGAGGCATTTGTTTTCTTTGTTTTGCTGCTCCAGTTTCAGTTAACAAAATGTATGTTAGACTAGTTCGGCTGCAAAAAAGAATTCCATGTACACTCACCTGATTCCCATCAGGCTGCAGAACTGGGCTGACATCAGAATCCAAACATCATCTGGTCAGTGCAAGCAGAGGCATTCCTCTAATGATTTGGACTTGATGTGATGCAGTTTGGATGTCATGGATAATTCAGACCAAGGGGAAAAACAGAATCAAAACCACTGTTTAAACACCTTCCGTCCCCCCACAACCCCTCCCCTCTTGAGGACGCCTAACCAATGTAACAGCAATACCTATGCTAACAAACTTAAACAAAGCCTTTGTTTAAGTTTGTTAGCATAGGTATTGTGCTGTTAAAGCCATATAAAGAATGAATGCCCTCACTAGCCGCGTTTGCATTCCCCGCCCCACCGGAGAGGGAGAGCTAGCTCCAAGTCTTTCTGGTACCCCATACCCACTAAACATTTCCTGCTGGTACTGCGTACTGGAGGCTACCGCCCTACTTGCACTCTGGTTATAAAGAACTAGCTACAGTGTTTTGTGCTAATAGCCCGTTGTAGTGGGCTACATCCTACATTCCTCACTGAGGCAAAACTCCCTTGAGAACAATGGGAGTTTTGTCACAGTAAAGACATCATATCCTGTTAGGATTTGGCTATGGTCAATTTCCAAGAATAATTCCTTCAATGTGAATTGCTTTGAGTGAAAGAGTGAACATTGTGTATTGGGATTGGATTTACTCATCATGCCCTCCAAATCTAGCATGGGATATTATTAAGATAATGACAATTTCCCAAGATGGCTCCTGGGCTCCAGGGTGCCTCTTATGTTAGTTACTCCCCTCTGTGGCTGGTATATGGGTGGCTGCAAAGGTATGGAAATAGACTCAGTCTACTCTGCTTTGTTCATTTATCTTCTTTAGCTGAGCATAAAGGCAAGTACAACACCCTAGCACAGCAACAAACCTTAACTAATCTGTACCTTCACTAACAAAAATGGCTTCATGCATTTCAATAGCCCTCTGAAGGCATCCGAGTTCTCGTAAGATGAACTCACTTCTTCACTTTGCAGCCTTCATTGGCAAGTTGCCACTGTCTAACCCAATCACCCACGAACTGGCCATGTCAAAGCAACCACAAAATACTTAGCAGCTGACAATGTTCTACATGGAATGTGTGGTCAGGATTTGTCTGAAAAGCAACAACAAACCATTTAGCTTTTTTAGCTTGATTCTGCTGAAATCCTTTCCCAAGTAATTGAAGTTTAGCTGAATTCTCGATCTTTTTTCCTTTAAAAAATATCACTGCGTTATTAGTTGAAAGGTCAGGTAGTAGTCATCACAATCCGCGTTTAACAGCTCTTAATTACTGAGTCTTACAGCCCATAGAACAAAGAGGATAAATAGGTCTTTTATAATAAGGTCATTGTTAAATTCTTCAGTTGAAGAGACACCACTTGGCATTTATGTATTATTAACTTCTTATTACTTTTTGCATTTTATTTGGCATCCACAAGCATCATAGCTAGGTGCCTTAATACACTCAAGTTGAGACATACAGGAGCTCAG